>NC_140989.1:149770394-149823423 GCF_052327205.1 Somniosus microcephalus | reverse complement strand
AAGAGAGAGAAAGGGGGGAAGGGGAGGAAGGGGGGAAGGGGAGGAAGGGGAGGGGAGGAAGGGAAGGGAGGAAGGGAAGGGAGGAAGGGAAGGGGGGGAGGGGAGGAAGGGAAGGGGGGAGGGGAGGAAGGGAAGGGGGGGAGGGGAGGAAGGGAAGGGGGGAGGGGAGGAAGGGAAGGGGGGGAGGGGAGGAAGGGAAGGGGGGAGGGGAGGAAGGGAAGGGGGGAGGGGAGGAAGGAAGGGGGGGAGGGGAAGAAGGGAAGGGGGAGGGGAGGAAGGGAAGGGGGGGAGGGGAGGAAGGGAAGGGGGGGAGGGGAGGAAGGGAAGGAGGGGAGGAATGGAAGGGGGGGAGGGGAGGAAGGAAGGGGAGGAAGGGAAGGGGGGAGGGGAGGAAGGGGGGGAGGGGACGAAGGGAAGGGGAGGAAGGGAAGGGGGGAGGGGAGGAAGGGGGGGAGGGGAGGAAGGGGGGGAGGGGAGGAAGGGAAGGGGGGAGGGAGGAAGGGAAGGGGGGGAGGAAGGGGGGGAGGGGAGAAGGGAAGGGGAGGAAGGGGGGAGGGGAGGAAGGGAAGGGGAGGGGGGAGGGGAGGAAGGGGGGGAGGAAGGGAGGTTAAGGGGGAGAAGGGGAGGAAGTGGGGGAGGGGAGGAAGGGAAGGGGGGGAGGGGAGGAAGGGAAGGGGGGAGGGAGGGAAGGGGAGGGGGAGGGAGGGAAGGGGAGGGAGGGAAGGGAAGGGGAGGGAGGGAAGGGGGGGAGGGAGGGGAGGAAGGGAAGGGGGGAGGGAGGGGAGGAAGGGAAGGGGGGGAGGGAGGGGAGGGAGGAAGGGGGGAGGGAGGGAAGGAAGGGAGGGAAGGGAGGGAGGGGAGGGAGGGAGGGGAGGGAGGGAAGGGAGGGGAGGAAGGGGAGGGGAGGAAGGGGAGGGGAGGAAGGGAAGGGGGGGAGGGGAGGAAGGGAAGGGGGGGAGGGGAGGAAGGGAAGGGGGGGAGGGGAGGAAGGGAAGGGGGGAGGGAGGGAAGGGGGGGAGGGGAGGAAGGGAAGGGGGGGAGGGGAGGAAGGGAAGGGGGAGGGGAGGAAGGGAAGGGAGGATGGGGAGGGGAGGAAGGGAAGGGGGGGAGGGGAGGAAGGAAGGGGGGGAGGGGAGGAAGGGAAGGGGGGAGGGGAGGAAGGGAAGGGGGGAGGGGAGGAAGGGGGGGGAGGGGAGGAAAGGGGGGGAGGGGAGGAAAGGGGGGGAGGGGAGGAAAGGGGGGGAGGAGGGGGGGAGGGGAGGAAGGGAGTGGAGGAAGGGAAGGGGGAGGAAGGGAAGGGGGGAGGGGAGGAAGGGAAGGGGGGAGGGGAGGAAGGGAAGGGGAGGAAATGGGGGGAGGAGGGGGGGAGGGGAGGAGGGGGGGAGGGGAGGAAGGGGGGAGGGGAGGAAAGGGGGAGGGGAGGAGGGGGAGGAAAGGGGGAGGGGAGGAGGGGGGAGGGGAGGGGAGGAAGGGGGGAGGGGAGGAAGGAGGGAGGAAGGGGAGGGGAGGAAGGGAGGGGAGGAAGGGGGGAGGGGAGGATGGGAAGGGGGGAGGGGAGCGAGAGAGAGCAACTGGGGGGAAGAGAGAGAGCGACTGGGGGGAAGAGAGAGAGAGCGACTGGGGGGAAGAGAGAGAGAGCGACTGGGGAGGAAGAGAGAGAGAGCGACTGGGGGGGAAGAGAGATAGCGACTGGGGGGGAAGAGAGAGAGCGACTGGGGGGGAAGAGAGAGAGCGACGGGGAAGGAGGGGGGAAGGGGAAGGAGGTGGGGAAGGGGGAAGAAGGGGGGAAGGAGGGGGGCAAGGAGGGGGGAAGGGGGGAAGGGGAAGGGGAAGAAGGGGAAGGAGGAGGGGGAAGGGGAAGGAGGAGGAGGGGAGGAGGAGGGGGGAAGGAGGCGGGGGAGGAGGGGGAGGGGAGGAGGGGGGGGGAGGGGAGGAGGGGGGGGAAGGAGGAGGGGAGGGGGGAAGGAGGTGGGGGAGGGGGGGAAGGAGGAGGGGGAGGGGGGGAGAGAGAGCACAACTGGGGGGGAAGGGGGGGAGAGAGAGCACAACTGGGGGGGAGGGGAGGAGAGAGAACACAACTGGGGGGAAGGGGGGGAAGGGGGGAATGAGAGCGCGACTGGGGGGAAGGGGAAGAGGAGGGAAGGGGAGGGAGGAGGGAAGGGGAGGGAGGGAGGGAGGAGGGAAGGGGAGGGAGGGAGGGAGGAGGGAAGGGGAGGGAGGGGGGAAAGGGGGGGAGAGAGAGCACGACTGGGGGGAAGGGGTGGAGGGGGGGAGGGGGTTGGGGGGGAGGAGGGGAGGGGGAAGGAAGGGGGGGAAGGGAGGAGGGGAGGGGAGGAAGGGAGCAGGGGAGAGGGGAGGAGGTGGGGGAAGCAGGGGGGAAGAAAGGAAGTGGGGGAGCCAGCAGACCCTCTCCCCACTGCCGGCGATGGCTCCGCGCCGCCCCACGCACTGACATGCCGAGCGCAGCGCCCCGGTGAGCCCGAGCCCCGCCCTCCCGAGACCGGGCCTGCGATGGCCGATTGCGGCTGGCCGGGCCCAGTTGCCTTGGTAACCCTCCTCCCCTCTCCGCCTCACGATCTCCGGGCCTGGGCCTGAGCGGCCGATTGCGGCTGGCGAGCCCGGTTGCCGGGGTAACCCTCTCCGCTCCCCCTCCCTCCCGAGCCCCGCCCCCCTCCCCGAATGAAGCGCGAGGAGGTTGCAGTGAGCCCAGCCAGCCTTTACCAAGATGGCTGGCCGCTGGTTCGGAATCGGGCCCAGCGGGGGGGTGGGTGTGGGGAGCTTGCCACAAAACAATTGCCTAGGGTCCAGCATGGCTGGCAACAGACGCCCAGGCTTTGAGGCCTACCTGCAAAAACGGGGAAAGGTAGGGAAATTAATGAGATTAGATAAAAGATTTAGAAAGTAATTAACTTTTTAAAAAACAATATGTGTTTTAAAAGCAACTTTTTTTTTAAAGACGCAGAAAGCGGGAAAAAGAAATGAAAAGTTTGGAATCAAGATGGCGGCGACTCACCTCGGTTCAGAACGATAAGGCCCGCCCACACATGCACCGATTGGTGGACCGTCGGGTCACCGAAGCGTAGGATTGGTCAATCGTCCCGTCACTCGACTCTAGGAGGGCCCGCCCGCACGCGCCAGGAACCCGCCCCCACCACGCAGCGATTGGTCAACCGTCGGGTCGCTCGACCGTACGATTGGTCGACCTCGACGTCACTCGATGCTAATGAGCGGATAATGAGTGGAATGTTGAACGTTTTTTGGATACTGCGGGCGCAATTTTTGTCTCGCCAAAATGTAAATACGCTTATGACGGTTCTGGAATCGTAAGCTTTCTTTTGATGTAACACACGTGTAGGTACGCTCTATAACTTTCGAGTTAATACAATACAGACAGACGGAATGACAGACAGAAAGATCGACCGCTTTATATATATAGATAATAAAAATCGATTGTTATCTATCTATCTATCTATCAGCATTTAGATTATTGGATGGAAAATCTGATAGGCTCTGTTACAGGTATGTGATCTTCCCTGCCTGATTTTCTTCTGTGTGCTCTGCCCAGATAAGTAACGCCCAAACACAAAAGAGGGAAATCTGCTCCATATTGTGCACTGCCTGAAAAAAAACATAACATGCATCGAAGGGAAATTTTTTACAGGGCTATGGGGAAAGAGCAGGGGAGTGGATTAACATAAGAAATAGGAGCATGAGTAGGCCATACGGCCCCTCGAGCCTGCTCCGCCATTCAATAAGATCATGGCTGATCTTCGACCTCAACGCCACTTTCCCGTCCTTTCCCCGTATTCCTTGATTCCCTTAAAGTCCAAAAATCTATCGACTTATCTCAGCCTTGAATATACTCAATGACTCAGTATCCACAGCCCTTTGGGGTAGAGAATTCCAAAGATTCACAACTCTCCGAGTGAAGAAATTTCTTCTCATCTCAGACTTAAATGACCGACCTCTTATCCTGAGACTATGCCCCTACTTCTAGACTCTCCAGCCAGGGAGACAACCTCTCAGCATCTACCCTGTCAAGCCCTCTCAGAATCTTATGTTTCAAGGAGATCAACTCTCAGTTGGTGTACAGCAAGATTCTATAAACAGAAAATGAGATACATCATTTTGGCTTCATTTAATATGCAAAGCTTAGCTTGTGATTTACAAACTCTTTTATTGAAACTGGCGAGAGTATGCATATTGCTTAGTCCAGTTAATACTTCTTTCACCATGAAACTTCTTGTAAACTGAGATGATAAAGGAGGTCAGGAAAAGATATGCAATATTCTAACATGACCTAACTTAACTAATGTTTAAATCTTCACCTTAAGGAGATATTAGGGCAGGTGACCAAAAGCTTGGTCAAAGAGGTAGGTTTAAGAAGCGCCTTAAAGGAGGAGAAGTGGAGAGGTTTAGGGAGGGAATTCCAGAACTAGGGCCTAGGCAGCTGAAGGCACGGCCACCAATTGTTTCTTTTTCAAGTTGGCCACCAATTGTTGAGCGATTATAATCAGGAATGCTCAAAAGAACAGAATTAGAGGAGCCCAGATATCTCGGAGTGTTGTGGGGCTGGAGGAGATTACAGAGATAGGGAGGGGTGATGCCATGGAGGGATTTGTAAGCACAGGATGAGAATTTTAAAATCGAGGCATTGCTTAACCGGGAGCCAATGTAGGTCAGCGAGCACAGGGGTGATGGATGCATGGGACTTGGTGTGTTGTAACCCTACAATCGCTTTGGCACCATATCATGCGCACTTGACACAAGCCATTGGTTTCATCTCACTGCTACCCCACAGACAGTTACAACCAGCAAGCAACTCCAGTTCCTCCTTTAAGAGATAGACACGGAACTTGTATGCATTCCTCCAACCTTACTGAATACAAATCAAATGAATAGCCAGCATAATCATAATCATAATAATCAACTTTATTGTCATTGTTAGTGCACAAGTGCAGTACAACGAAATGTAGGCTTGCGGCTCCCGAGAGTGTACATTTAGATTAAGACATTTAAACATTCAACATACATTTGGCTTGTAATACATTAACATAAACATAACCATAATAAAGTGCATTGGCAGATGTGCAGGCTTTAGAGTTTATTTGTGGAGATCAGTAGGATGACAGCCCTGGGAAAGAAGCTGTTCCTAAATCTGGTCGTTCGGGTGCGAATGCATCTGTAGCGTCGCCCAGATGGCAGGAGGGCGAACAGACTGTGGCTGGGGTGGGTAGGGTCTTTGATGATGGACCGTGACCTCCGTAAACAGCGTTTCTGGTATATGTGCTCTATGGTCGGTAGCCGGGTGCCGGTAATGCGTTGGGCAGTTTTGACTACCCACTGCAGGGCTTTCCGGTCATAGTAGCTACAGCTGCCATACCATACTGTGATACAGTTCGTCAGGATGCTCTCTATCGTGCAGCGGTAAAAGTTAGAGAGGATCAGGGGTGACAGGTTACATCCCTTCAGCCTCCTTAGGAAATATAGGCGCTGCTGGGCCTTCTTCACCAGAGAGGAGGTATTGAGGGACCAGGAGAGGTCTTCCGTGATGTGGACTCCGAGGAACTTAAAGCTGTCCACCCTTTCCACCACAGCCCCATTGATGTGGATGGGGGTGTGCCTTCCGCCTTTAGACTTCCTGAAGTCCACAATGATTTCTTTGGTTTTCTTGATGTTAAGGGCCAGGTTGTTATCGGCGCACCACTTCACGAGATGCTGGACCTCCTCCCTGTAGGCTGACTCACCGTTGTTGGTGATCTGGCCTACTACCGTGGTATCATCCGCAAACTTGATGATGGTGTTGGAACCATGAACAGCCACACAGTCGTGGGTGAAGAGGGAGTAGAGGAGGGGGCTCAGCACACATCCTTGTGGGGCCCCTGTGTTCAGGGTCGGGGGGGGGAGGTGTGGTTACCTAATTTGACAGACTGGGGTCTGTTTGTTAGGAAGTCCAGGGTCCAGTTGCAGAGGGAAGTGTTCAGGCCAAGAGTGTGGAGTTTGGTGGCCAGCTTGTTGGGGACGATAGTGTAGAATGCTGAGCTGTAGTCTATGAACAGCATTCTGAGGTCGCAAGAGCTCAGACAATTCTGAAAAACGTAACCTAAATCCACAAATAGATCACCACAGAAAACAGGCGCTCCTCTCTCTCGTAAACAAGGAGTTTGTCCACATCTGCTGGGGATACACAGCACCCACAGCCTACGTGAAATGGTCAATTAAGCAATTTTACGGGTAAATGTAGTGATTTATTTTCAGAATTGTTTGCTTGTTAGGCTATTTCTTGCTGAATGTAGCCTAAAACAACATGAAGAAATGAGGGATTTGGTTACTCATTCCTCTGAGTGCTACTTGTTCCCAATTGGTGTTTTTGCTAGTTTTGATTCATTCATATTTAATCAATTGGATATTTGATTGGTTCAAATAAAGTATTTGTTAAGGGTATCAATCATAGCATTTTGCTCGGCTGCTAGGTGTAATGCCTTTGAAAGGTCAGAGGCATAAGACTTAATGACATGGATTTGTGACATTTCCTTGCATTTAGCACTGTAATGAATAAAAAGTAGGGTATAAAAGAAAAGTGCTGTAGGTCCAGATCTGGATTCGAATGGACTGTTTTTTGCACTCCTGTATGAAACTGGTTGTATAAGTAGTGAATGCATGATTAGTGAGATATGTATAGTCAAAGTACAGATACCAAGCAAGACAGAAGTCAGTGTGAAGCTGGAATCTGTACTTTTTCTGAGAATCAAGTTGCACTGGTTAACACTTTGTGAGTCAGTCAAGTGACCACTCAGAGTTCTTGGACAAGACACAAATAGGCAGTAGCCAGTATGTTTGAGCAATAGATCAGATTTATTAAGCTTACAGCGTAATCAATACTTAATATTAGGCGATAACGAATAGCTCGCAGCCCTTGGTTTCTGGAGCCCTTCAGACACAGGCAACGTCATCGCAGGTCTGTTGCTTATCTTCGCAGCAAATCTCTGTGAAACTGTTCTTTGAGTATCGAGGTTTTAACCCATTCCTTATCAACAGTTCATTTGGCCAGTGTCCATATATGGTCTTTAACAAAATCACCTTTTTTAATTGGTTCTAATGGTCAAAATACCATAGTCACTCAGGTTAAGGCTAGTAACCTGGCCACTCCTTTTCCAGTACATTTCCATTAACCCTGTTCCGCTGTCGTGTTATCTTGTTTATAGCTTTTCACCCCATTGGAATTTACTTTATCTCTTTCATTTCCTGTCTCCCTGGTACAAAGCCTTTATACAAAGGGCCCAGCCCATTTCAGTGCTGTTTCACTAGTCTTGATGTATCCAAACTATCTCACTTTAATCTACCAGATAAATACCTTAACTTCCATGATCTCTCTCATTTATTGGAATCTATACTAATTATCCTTTAAATATTGTTGCAATTAGTTTTGTTAAGCGAATTCTAAGTCCTATACAGCATTATAATATGTTTTTCTTAGCAACTTAATGATTTGACCTTCACTTGCAGTCTGTAGCTGTTTGTTATCAAAACTTAGTCAAAACTGCTTTTGACTGTCTGCAGCTACATTTTGAGCAAATCTTAGCATTCTAGTTACCCAGGAGTAATTATGGGTAATATTATTTGGTCAATGGCTACACTTAAAGTTATACATATATGATTCTCGTCTACTAAGTTTCTTTAAATATCAGCTTTTCGTGCAACTTTAAAGAATAATGATAGCAACACTGAGCTGTATCAGAGGGCTCAAATGAAGTTTTCATTATGTTATTTTTCCCTCCTTTAACTCCTTAGGTATGGTTTCATGGTGTCAGGTGTCCACCGATAACCGACCCAAGTGACCATTCTTCATCCATGATTGTTGACAGGCTATTTGACTGTGGGTGCATCACAGCTGAGTCTGATCCTGTCTTTATCCAACATGTAAGGGTAGAAATTTGTTATGGCCTGTTTTCAGGCACTGAGCCAGCGTCCCAACAAGGCGGCCTGAGGCTCGCCCGAATTTAGCCCTCAGGAACTCATTTGCTTAATTTGGGCGTCTGTCACACCTTCGCGTGCAGTTGGCCAAAGCACGAATGTTGGGCTACCAAAGGTAAGTCCTGAAATGGTGGGGAGAGTTAGAGGCAACTTTAGGAAGTGGGGTGTGGGCTGGTAGTCAATAGTGTGCAGTTGGGGGGAGCACTCTTGGCTCCACAGCAACACTTTTGGAATTAAAAAAAACTTAACCTTTTGCTGGCGGCCACTGAAGAATCCTACAAGGGGCAGGCCCGATGCCTGCCGCACTCATTGCAGACCAATTTCTGAAAGGGGGCCTAAAATTGGCATTAAGCCCTTCACTTACTTGTGTGAGGGACCTAACACCTGTTTTAAGCAGCTGCCAGAGCCGCCTGAAAATGTCCCGGGAGGGATCTCTCTCAGGCGTAGTTTGAGTGCAAGATGTTGGTCCACAAAATTGGGCCTCACTGCTCCCATTTTATGCTTGTAAAACGGGCGCAATAAGGTCCAATTTTCACCTGGACCTATCTATGGGAATCACTTGATAGAGAACAGGAAACTGGTCGATGTTCTTCTTCCATCACAGGGGTATTGAGACTAATTGTAGCACCCCCAGCTGAGATGAGATAACCCAAGGCCCTTCTGCTAGCCTGTCAGTGCTCAACACAGGCCATGATGTAAGCCAGCCTGCTCCCAGTGGCTTATCTCCTACATTAGGCAGTACTTCTTACCATCTGAACCACTAGAAGAGTTCAAATCACTTTGGCCCGGATTTTGCGGTGTTAATGACAGCGAAACTGTTAGCGTTCACCGTCATTATCTCCCCGAAACTGCAGGATTGTAACTTCAGGATTTAGCGCATGCGCATCTAAACACAGAATTCCTGAAGTTGTGGTCAGTCATTCACTGCTCCGGCACATGCTGCGCTGTGGAGCTCCACCCCACCCTCCGCCCCCATAGCCGGCAATCAGTGAAATCAGCGAAACTGATGAAAACTTGAGCTTTTCTGAGTTAATATAGCTGTTAAAAAAAAATTAAATGTTAAGCCTTGTTGGAATAGCTGTAACTGGGGTTTTAACAATGTATTGACTGCTAAACAACTATTGTGGCCCTGAAAAACTAATTTTTATATTTGTGGAGTGTCAAATTCCTCCATTATGATAACAATTACAATTTTTTTAAATTAAAAAAACGTTTGTTCATGATATTTCAGCTTCTACCTTAACCCCATGTGTACATCTCAATCTTTATTTCACTCTCTGTAACATTTTTAGAAAGTGCAGATAATTAGTACTTTTCATTTCCTGGTTTGCTGTCTGTGAGCATTCTTCAATGTGATTGGCTGGTTAGCCAGCTTGATGACGTCACTGCTGCACCTCGCTAGGAATCCCCTATTCACAGTGCTACAATCAATTACACATCGAGAAACCTAAAGATTTCGCCACAGAGATCGCGACCGCACTCACATCGCCTCTGATCGCAAATTACGGGACATTATTTTTCTTAGTTCTAGTATATCTAAAGATAATTATTGGATTGCTGGAAGCTCCTTTAACATGTAACACAAGTCTCTTATGGAAATTGGCAGTAAAGAGAAGAGTATGAAATGAATTGTCAGCCTCCCTCCTAATGGCAGGAATTTTCTGCGGGTAGGCGGGTTGGGGGAGGGGGGCCTCCAAGATGGGAGGGAAACCCGGGAGGCCAGGTTTCCTGCAGGCTCTGCCGACTTTAATGGCAGGGCCTGATTTGCATATGAGGCCTCGATTTTCAGCCCACAGCCAGCCAGATCGAGAGGCTGGCTGGCCGCGGGCGGGTAGGCCTGCAGCTGCAGAGAGGGAATGAGGGGTCAGTCCGGGTTGGAGGGGGGGGCCCGTGGGGGGTTTGGTCAGGGTTCGCGTGCGGGGCTCTGGGATTGCAGGGGGGGTCGGGGATCGTGGGGGTGTTTGGGGATAGCGGTGGTGACCAGGGGTTGGGGATTGCAGTGGTGGTGTTGTCGGCTGGAGAATCGGTGGGGGTGGTGGGGGAAATGATGACCGGGACCAGCCACCAGAGGATTATGGCCAGCCTCAGCAACATCGGTGGGGTGGGAAGGGAAGGCCCTCTGGTGAGGATCAGAGGCCTCGTGGTGGGGCCTCTGATCGCGGGGGTGGGTTAGGCAGGGACCCTGGATCCAGGAGGCTCCGGTTTCCTCCCACAGTCCAAAGATGTGCGGGTTAGGTTGATTGGCTATGATAAAATTGACCCTTAGTGCTAGGGGGATTAAATACGTGGGGTTATGGGGATAGGGTGGGATATGTGTTGGTGTAGGGATTACGGGGATCGGGTGGGATATGTGTCGGTGCAGGCTCGATGGGCCGAAATGGCCTCTATCTGCACTGTGGGGTTTCTGTGAAAAAAAAAAAATCCCCGCCTCGCTTTAACTGCCTGGTTAAACGAATTTTGTGAAACCCGTCGACAGGCAGTTAAATTCAAAATGGAGGTAATAAAATAATATTATATTGATGTACAACTTCCTGGGAGCGGGTTGGTCGCCCGCCCCCTGCCCCGCCTCCGTTAAAACCAGAAGTGGGTGGGTTGGAGGTGGGATCAGGTCAGGAATCCCATTTTTAACAATTTAACTAGCCTCATGCTCCAAACCCACCTGTTGTTTTTAGGGGAAAATTCTGGCCAATGAGTTATGGTGCAGCTAGTATATTGCTGCTTTCTGAACAGCTGCTTCCCCCATTTCAAATAAATGAAGCTGTTGACTTTAACAAGTATAAAATTATACTGGGGTATTTGGCATTGAGTTGTTCTGAGTAGGGTCATTTGAACCCATATGGTGCTTTTGTGGTCAATTTTAATGCTCTCTTTGCTTTTTTAGCTTAATATAAAAAAAGTTCTATCAAAAATGCTTTTCAATAAAACTAAAAGTAGCAAGACACTAAAATACAATGTTTACATGTTGGGGCAGAAAATGTCGGCTAAGTTTTTGTTATCAAACAAATGGCAGATACGAAACATATTAAATCTCGCATTTAATTTTATATACTCCCTCGTTCTAGGCCACCCAAACAATGGAAACAGTGGCTGCGATTTTCTGCATGGAGGCGGGTTGGCAACGAGAACGTTAGTCAGCAGGTTCCAGTCCCGCTGCCAGCTCCAGACGGCCTGCTGACACAATTTCCTGTTAATTGGGCTGGTTAAGCCCACCGTGCACGTTAGCCGCCCTAATACAAGGTGCAGGTTTGCTGAGCTGCTCTGATGGCGCGTTTGCTGCCGGTGTATTTAAGGAGGCCATTTCACCATTAGATCTCACGTTGTTTCTGATGCTCCTGGCTGCTGCTGCTCACCACGATGTCTGCAGAGAGTCAAAAGGCTCCTCTTGCCTCAACGACGACTCCCTCCATGTTCTTGTGGAGGGAGTCAGAGGATGCCGGGAGGTCCTATACCCAGGTGATGAAAGAAAGAAACCTCCTCAGTAGACAAAGGCAGCCTGGCTGCGAATAGCTGAGGAGGTCAATGCCAGGTCTGTGTATAGACGCATCTGGGTCCAATGCAGGAAAAGGTTCAATGATCTCCTGCGTTCTGGAAAAGTAAGTATAAAAGCTCACTTCCCTTAATTCTGCTGTGCCCGTCATCACATCTCCATCACTCTGCATTGCTAACCCTTCTCCTGCACATCCTGACTCAACCCAACATCCCTTGCACCATCCCCTATCCCTCTCTCCCTATGCACAGATTCACTTCCCCATCTTACTATGCAACCTAACACCCACCCTCAAGGTTATGCCCTGACAACAACTAACAACTCAAAAGGAAGGAACTTCGTAATGGGAACCCACTCCTTCGCAGTCTCCCTCTAAACATCTGTCCTATCCATTCTTTACACTCATTCCATCACTCTCACTGAAACTTCACTTCTTTCCCTCATTGCAGGAAAAGAGAGCCCACAATAAGAGGGAGAGGGAGAGAACAGGAGGAGGACCACCATCTGTCTCACAGCTCACCTACGCTGAGGAGGCCGCTCTCGACATTGTGGGATCAGTGGAGCAGCTCAAAGTGGGGGTCGGAGAGACGGGCTCAGTAGAACAACCTGGTGACAGAATGCTTCTCCATCCATCTTATTTGTCTTTCATGAGTGACACATATGGGATCTGATGTTAATAGAATTTGAATGCTCATCATGTGCATAATGGGATGTGTCTGCAATCTACATATCACATGTCTAACTCATGTCTTTACTCTCCCACAGGACCATCAAGAGCCCCACTCCCTACTGTCCAGGTGGAAGAGCAGGAGGGAGGGAGCAGCAAAGAGCGCACCCAGCACCAGCGCAGAGACGCACATCTTGGTGGGTCGTTTGCGAGATTGAGTAGTGTTGTCACCTGGTGTACCACAACTCACGAGTGAGCAAGAGCAGATGGTGCAGACAGGGACAGCAGTGGAGAGTCCTTGTTGGAGGCCACAGGACGTTCCTAACTCTGCTCAGCTGCATGTAGACGTTGAGCCTTGGGGGCCATCCAGAAAGAGAGCTGTGCCTGAGTTTCAGGAACAATTGCAGGAGTCTCTGACTGGGTTTGCAACCACGGTGACAGCGAGTGTGCAGAGAATGCAGGAGTCCATTTCAAACATGAGCAATGCCGTGGTGCGTGCAATGGCAAATGTAGGTACCGCCATGGAAAAGATGGTTACCTCCATGGAGGACATAAATCGCCAGACTCAAAACAACATGGTGACTCTTCTAAATAGATGGTCTGCTATGGAGGATAGATGGGTATCTATCATGAAGAGGAACCAGAGGTCCATGGATGTCTCCGTTATGAGGACTGTCAGTATAGAGACGGGTCCTCATGGCCCCACTGATGTGCAGCAAGGTGCTATCCAGCTACTTGCTAGCAGAGAAGTGTGGGTGGCCCATGAGAGAGATGATGGTGGGAGGTGACATGCAAGTGTGGGCTCCTCTCCAAGCGCTCACACTTCCATCCCTTTGCCAACCCCTCGGTCAAAACCCCAGATGACTGCCTGAGCAGTGATAGCCATGTCTGCCCCTGTGCAGCCGCAGGAGGAGCAGACATTGGCAGGGCCTTCACAGGATCCAAAACCCAGAGGACGACCGTTAAAGGCATCTAAGCAGGCGCAGCAGGGAAGTGAGCAGGCTGTCTCTACATCTGCTGAAGCCACAGGGGTAGCACCATGTAGAAGCACGCATAAGAGAAAGCTGACACATAACTAATCACAAGGGTACTCACTTGGGTGTTCTGCTAGAATTCAGTGTTAAGTTTCTGTTCTTTTATTCTGTTAGAATAAATTAACGTGGTATGAATGTTTGACATTGTTGCCACAAATTGAGATGGCACAGTGAAGGGTGAGGACGCCTTTTATGTCCAACAATGCAGGTGAAGGTGGATATAAAGTTAAGACCACACATTTACAGCCTCAAGACAGAATGTGTCTCCCAAATCGTGAAATCAGCAACCTCTGACATTTGAAATTGAACAGAAGTGAGAGTGTAGTTTTTAGACTGCAGTTGCAGCTGTGAAGTACCCAGCTCATTGGTTCTCCCAACACACTTACCTGGTGTGATATCTGAACATTGTGAATGTTGGAAAATAGGAAAAGGCTGTCAAAATAGCAGTTAGCATGCACTTAACAAGGAATTAAGTGCCTTAAATCCCTTACCAGCCACTTGGTGTCGGGTCTGTTGTGAAATTGCAGACCCGACACTCTTGAAGCTCACACAGAGGCAGGTTCGCAGAGGGTTTCCAACCCGCCGTCAATCATTGCGACTTTAACAGCTGACCTGTCTCTGAACCCGCCCTCTGAGCACCGGCAAAATTGCGGCCAGTGTTTTAAGCACCGCAATCAAATCACTCCATAATCTCCTCTGTTCTCATGAAAATAGGTCCAATTTTTCCAAGTCATTCTTTGTATTTATATTTCCTCATACTAGGCAGCATTCTACTGTGGTGTATCCTCTCTAATGCCTCAACATCCTTACCATAGTATGAAGTCTAAAACTGTACGCAGTACTTCAGCTGTAATCTTATTCAAGTTTTAAATGGATGCACCATTACATCTCAACTTTTATATTCTGTATCTTTTGACAAAAAGCCCAGTATTACATTAATTTTTTTATGGCCTTAACTGCTGTGTCCATCAGTAGTAAGACACAGACTGCAGGAGAACGGTACAACAGGTGTTTACTCAACGTGGCTCACTCTGGAACTGAACTGTACAGAGTTCTACTCAGTTCTATATACAGGTGTGGTCACTGCCGGTACTGCAGTATACATGAGCTGTAAAAAGTAGTTCCCCCCTTAAAGGTATATACATTACAATTCCTCCCCTTTTAGATTAACAGTACCATAACACTCATTTAACAATTAAATATCAAACTAATTACAATTAACACTTTTAACATACAATGTTAGTTGAAAATAGTCCATTTATATATTCAGTCTTTGGGGAGGTTTTCTGATCCTTTCTGGATAGCGCCTTTCCCGAGTGTCTCGCTCTTGGTGCAGAGGCGATTCTGGCACCCTGTCGTCGGTTGGGTCATCAGCTTCCGATGCTACTGTTTCTGGGGTAGATGCGACCTGTACGTCGGGTTCCTCACCAGGTACGTATGGGCGAGGCATGGGGTTGACTTGTTCCTGTGACTCTAGGATCTGGTCAGCATGGCATCTCACGATGTTCTCCCCAACGTCCACTGTATACATTAGTGGGCCCTGCCGTGTGCATATCGTTCCTGGCTGCCATTTTTCTGTTCGGTAGTCGCGGGCCAAGACTGGTTGCCCTATATTGAAGCTCCTTGTTGGCTTCTCATGGATGTGCTGGAATTGCTTACTCTCAACATCTCTTCATACGTTTGGTCTGAGCAAATCCAGGCGAGATCTTAACATTCGGTTAAAGAACATCATGGCCGGGGCCTGGTTGGTGACTGCATGTGTCGCATTCCGGTAGGCGAACAGGAAATTGTCCACCTTATGCTGCAGCGGAATGTTGTCATTGTACATAGCATTTATTGCCTTCTTAAAGGTCTGTACGAACCTCTCAGCCAATCCATTTGTGGCTGGATGATACGGGGCGGACGTGTAATGCCTTACCCCATTCTTCTTCATAAACCTCCGGAACTCTTCGGACACAAACTGTGGTCCGTTATCGGAGCAAATCTGTTCTGGCAAGCCGTTCCTGGCAAAAATGGTCCGTAGGACTGCAATAGTTTTCTCCGTGGTGGTGGAGGACATTTTGATGACCTCAGGCCATTTCGAGTGCGCATCCACGGCTATTAAAAACATTGAGTCCATGAATGGACCAGCAAAATCAATATGCACCCGTTGCCATGGAGATGAGGGCCACTCCCATGGGTGTAGAGGGGCATGTGGTGGTGCATTTTGGACTTTCTGGCATCTTGAGCAGCTCTTGGTCAGGTACTCGATTTGTTTAGCGATTCCTGGCCACCACACATAAGCCCTGGCAAGGCTTTTCATTTTTACCCCTCCCAGATGACCCTCATGAAGCTCATTGAGCACTCTATCCCTTAACTTGGGTGGAATTACCACTCGGGATCCACACATCAAGGTCCCCCGGCACACTGGCAGCTGTTCTCTTCTTGTCGAGAATGCTGGCAACAGTGAGTCGCCATGTGTTGGCCATCCCTTCACCGTCAAATCATATACCCGAGACAGTGTCGGGTCATTTCGGGTCTCCTTTTCTATACGAGCGTTAGTTACTGGTAGGTATTCAACTATAGTTGAATTAAATATTTCGACAGGATCCACTGCTGGTGCTTCCTCCGCAGTAGGCAGTGGCAGGCGTGATAGCCCATCAGCATTTCCATGCTGTTTCGTGCCCTTATATTCAATCTCATAGCGGTGCGCCCCTAGAAAGAGTGACCATCTTTGTAGTCGTTGCGTAGTCATCACCGAAACGTCCTTCTTCAGATTAAAAATGGAGACAAGAGGCTGGTGGTCAGTCAGCAAGGTGAATTTCTGCCCGTGCAGCTAGTGATTGAACTTTTTCACTCCCCACACTAGGCTGAGGGCCTCCCTGTCAATCTGGGCGTAGTTACGCTCGGCTGAGGTTAGTGATCGTGATGCAAAGGCTATTGGCCTCTCTGAGCCGTCTGAGAATTTGTGCGACAGCACCGCTCCAATGCCGTAGGGTGACGCATCACACGCCAACCAAATTGGTAGTGCTGGGTTGAAATGGGCCAATACCTCTTTCGATGTGATTAGTGGTTTGCTCTTCTGGAAAGCTCGTTTACATTCATCACTCCACTTCCATGGCACTCCAGTTTGCAGTAGGGTGTTCAGTGGGTGTGGTATTGTCGACAAATTTGGCAAGAACTTATGGTAGTAGTTTACCAGCCCGAGGAACGACCTCAGTTGTGACACGTTTTCCGGTGCTGGAGCCTTGACTACTGCCTCAATCTTTTCTGGGGACTTATGTAACCCCTCTTTATCGATAACGTGGCCACAATATGAGATCTGTTTTTTAAAAAACTCGCATTTGGGGCGGTTAGCTCGGAGCCCATATTCCTTCAATCTAGTGAGCACCTGCTCCAGGTTGGCGAGGTGATCACTGTCATTTTCGCCCGTGACCAGGATGTCATCCAAATAACACTGGGTCCCTGGGATCCCTTGCAGGACTTGTTCCATTGCCCTTTGCCAAATAGCCGGAGCTGATGCTACCCCGAATACCAGCCGGTTGTATTGGTAGAGACCTTTATGGGTGTTGATTGTGAGGTATTTTTTTGATGCTTCTTCTACCTCCATTTGCAGATACGCCTGGGCCAGATCAATCTTAGTGAAGCGTTTCCCTCCAGATAGCGAGGCGAAAATATCTTCAATCCACAGAAGTGGATATTGCACGGTGTGAAGGACTGGGTTCACTGTTACCTTAAAGTCCCCACAGATGCGAACCTTCCTTGGTTCCCCAGGCGTGCTGCTCAACGACTTTTTCATCACAGGGACGATGGGTGTAGCCCATTCGCTCCAGTCTACCTTGGACAGTACTCCTGAACGTTCCAAACTCTCCAGCTCTGCTTCGACAGCTGGGCGGATCGCATAAGGTACCGGTGTGGCCTTAAAAAATTTTGGGCTTGCGTTTTCTTCGATTTTAATTGTTGCTGTCATGCCTTTTAGTGTTCCGAGTCCTTGCAAGAACACTTCTTGCGCGTCGGTTAGGATCTTTGACAGTCGCCCAGGTGTGACGTCGTCATCCTTTTTGGCTGCCACAGTCAGTGCTTGTATGGAATGCCAATCCAGTTGTATTTTCCGGATCCATTCACGTCCCAGTAATGGTGGTCCTCCATCTTGCAATACATACCTTCTTGTACTTTTCTTTTGGAGATTTCTTATTGCTGGTTTTCTTTCCCGACCTGCAGACTCGTGCTATGTGCCCTACTTTTCCACACTGTCTGCACACTTTGTCTTTGAACCAGCAATCATTGTGGTTGTGTGTTGTTCTGCCGCAGCGATAGCACTTCTCTGTTCTGTATGACATTTCATTTGTACCATATTCTTGCGGTCTCTGTTGTATCTCTGCAGTGCCCCGTGCTGCTACTTCATATGATACTGCAATGCTGAAAGCCTTGTCCAGCATAAGGTCCTTTTCAGATAAAAGCCATTTCTGGGTTCCTTCACTTTGAAGCCCACACACAAACTTGTCCCTTAAGGTATCTGCCAGTCCCGTTCCAAACTGGCAGTGTTTTGATAGTTTGCGCAGTTCTGTTAAATATTCAGCATTGCTTTCATCCTTATGCTGGTTCCGTTTGTGAAACTTGAATCTTTCTGCTATCAGCAGCGGTGTGGGGTTTAAATGTTCCTGTAGTATCGTTACTATGTCTCCAAAACTCTTTTCCACTGGCTTCGCTGGGGTTACTAGATTTTGTAATAAGCCATACGTCTTTGCACCCATGAAATTTAACAATACCGGCGCTTTCTTGTCATCTGACACCTCATTTGTCTTGCAGTATACCTCTATTCGTTCGACATATGTAGTCCAATCTTCGACTTCATTGTCAAATGAGGTGATACTGCCACTCTTCGGCATTTTGGATGTGGTTTAAAATGGCTTACAATGGCGTCTCCCGCGCTTTCCTTCCTCCCCCGCTGCTGCCAACGCCGCTCTCGGCGGTCCTCGTGGCAATGGCGACGCCCTGTAGGTTTCGCGCGCTTCTCCTGCGCTGCTGCCAACGCCGCTCTTGGCGGTCCTCATGGCAATCGTGGCGCCTCGCGAGTTTCTGCGCGTCTCTCTCCCTCTCCTCGACGCTGCTCGGCCCCTGAACACCTGCTGCTCCGTGTGCACTCTGCCCTCTCTCTCTCTCTCCCGTCGATGCTGCTTGGCCCTTTGCTGTGCCACTCGGTCGGGCTCTAGCCCGCTGCTGTCCGGGAAGGGTCTGCGCACTACCTGTTGCCAGCCCGTTTCGCTGGACCACCACGACTGGAAAGCCAAGCCTGGCTCTCAACAGCCTCCCCCGCAATTCTCGAGTCTCTGCTGGATGACTGGGCGGTTGCCCATGGTCGACGCCCGTGTCTCTGGACTTGACCTCCAATCTACTGGTCTCCAGGAACGAATCCCTGGGAGGTGATGCAGAGTTGCAGGTAGGATCGAATTTGCCTCGTCGCCAATGTTGTGTCCGTCAGTAGTAAGACACAGACTGCAGGAGAACGGTACAACAGGTGTTTACTCAACGTGGCTCACTATGGAGCTGAACTGTACAGATTACTACTCAGTGCTATATACAGGTGTGGTCACTGCCGGTACTACAGTATACATGAGCTGTAAAAAGTAGTTCCCCCCTTAAAGGTATATACATTACATTAACCACTTTCCTACATTACAATAATGACTACACTTCATAGAAACATAGAAGATAGGAGCAGGAGTAGTCCATTCGGCCCCTCAAGCCTGCTCTGCCATTCACTGCGATCATGGCTGATCATCCAAATTCAGTACCTGGTCCCTGCTTTCTCCCCATACCCCTTGATCCCTTTAGTCTTGAGAAATATATCTAACTCCTTCTTGAATATTTTTAATGAATTGGCCTCTACTGCCTTCTGTGGTAGAGAATTCCACAGGTTCACCACTCTCTGGGTGAAGAAATTCCTCCTAATTTCTGTCCTAAATGGCCTACCCCTTATCCTTAGACTGTGACCTCTGGTTCTGGACTCCCTGACCATCGGGAACATCCTTCCAGCATCTAGTCTGTCTAGTCCTGTTAGAATTTTATGTTTCGATGAGAACCCCTCTCATTCTTCTAAACTCCAGCGAGTAAAAGCCCAATCGATCCAATCTCCCCTCATATGTCATTCCTGCCATCCCAGGTATCAGCCTGGTGAATCTTCGCTGAACTCCTTCCATGGCAAGAACATCCTTCCTCTGATAAGGCGACCAAAACTGCACACAATACTCAAGATGTGGTCTCACCAAGGCCCTGTACAACTGCAGCAAGACATCCTTGTTCCTGTACTCAAATCCTCTTGCTATGAAGGCCAGCATACCATTTGCCTTCTTAACTGCCTGCTGCACCTGCATGCTTACCTTCAGCGGCTGGTGCACAAGGACACCCAGGTCTCGTTGCACTTCCCCTTCTCCCAATCTATTGCCGTTCAGATAATAATCTGCCTTCCTGTTTTTGCTACCAAAGTGGATAACCTCACATTTATCCACGTTATATTGCATCTGCCATGCTTCTGCTCAATCACCCAACCTGTCCAAATCATCCTAGAGTTTCTTGGCATCCTACTCACAGCACACACGCCCACCCAGCTTTGTGTCATCTGCAAATTTGGAGAAACTACATCTAGTTCCCTTGTCTAGATCATTAATATATATTGTGAATAGCTGGGGTTCAAGGACCGATCCCTGTGGTACCCCACTAGTCACTGCCTGCCACTTGGAAAAAGACCCATTTATTCCAACTCTTTGCTTTCTGTCTGCCAACCAGTTCTCTATCCAAGCCAGTACCTTGCCCCCAATCCCATGTGCCTTAACTTTACACGCTAATCTCTTATGCGAGACCTTATCGAAAGCCTTCTGAAAGTCCAAATACACCACATCCACTGGTTCTCCCTTATCTATTTTACCAGTTACATCCTCAAAAAATTCCTGTAGATTAGTCAAGCACGATTTACCCTTTGTAAATCCATGTTGACTTTGTCCGATCCTGTCACTGTTTTCCAAGTGCTCTGCTACTATATCTTTTATAATGGACTCCAACATTTTCCCCACTACCGATGACTTGCTTACCGGTCTGTAATTCCCCGTTTTCTCTCTACCACCTTTTTTGAATAGTGGGGTAACATTAGCTACCCTCCAATCCATGCGTACTGTTCCAGATTCCATCGAATGTTGGAAGGTGATCAGCAATGCATCTACTATTTCTAGGGCCACTTCCTTAAGTACCCTAGGATGTAGATTATCAGGCCCTGGGGATTTATCGGCCTTCAATCCCATCAATTTCCTTAACGCCATTTCCCTACAAATACTGATTTCTTTCAGTTCCTCCCTTTCATCAGAACCTATGTTGCCTGACATCTCTGGGAGGTTATTTGTGTCCTCCTTTGTGAAGACAGAACCGAAATACATATTTAATTGGTCGGCCATTTCTTTGTTCCCCATTATAAATCCCCCTGATTCTGACTGCAAGGGACCTACACTTGACTTCACCAATCTTTTTCTCTTCACATATCTATAAAAGCTTTTACAGTCAGTTTTTATGTTCCCTGAAAGTTTACTCTCATTCTATTTTCCCCTTCTTAATTAATCCCTTTGTCCTCCTTTGTTGAATCCTAAATTGCTCCCAATCCTCAGGTTTACTGCTTTTTCTGGCCAATTTATATGTCCTCTCCTTGGATCTTATGCGATCCCTAATTTCCCTTGTTAGCCACGGTTGAGTCACCTTTTTTGTTTTATTTTTATGCCAAACTGGGATGAACAAATTCTGTAGTTACTGCATGCGGTCTTTGAATGTTTGCCATTGCCTATCCACCGTCAACCCTTTGAGTGACATTCCCCAATCAATCCTACCCAACGCACGCCTCAGACCATCGTAGTTTCATTTATTTAAATTCAGGACCCTAGTCTCTGAGTCAACAACTTCATTCTCCATCTTAATGAAGAATTCTATCATATTATGATCGCTCCGACCCAAGGGGCCTCGTACAACAAGATTGTTAATTAATCCTTTCTCGTTACATAATACCCAGTCTAAGATGGCCTGATCTCTGGTTGGTTCCTTGACATATTGGTCCAGGAAACCATCCCGTAAACACTCCAGGAATTCCTCCTCCACAATATTGTTACTAATTTGGTTAGCCCAATTTATATGTAGATTAAAGTCACCCATGATGCCTGCTGTGCCCTTATTGCACGCTTCTCTAATTTCCCTTTTAATGCCATCCCCAACCTCTGCATTACTGTTTGGAGGTCTATATACCACTCCCACTAACGTTTTCTGCCCCTTGGTATTTCTCAGTTCTACCCATACAGATTCCACATCATCAGAGCTAATATCCTTCCTTACAGTTGTGTTAATCCCTTCTTTAACCAGCAATGCTACCCCACCTCCCTTTCCTTTTTCCCTATCTTTCCTGAATATCGAATACCCCTGGATGTTGATGTTAAGTCTGTGTGTTCCAGTTATGGCTAATATGAATCACTGCACACAGACCACAAGAATAACTTTAACAGGTCTTTACTAGTCAAAGGTCAGGGCTGAACTACTCAGTAAATTACTACACAGCACTTATATACCGGTGTGGTCACCACCGGTATTACCGTATACAGCAGCCAGAGAAAGTAGTACATCTCTTAAGGTGGAACAGGTTTAAGTTCTCTTAAGGTGGAACAAGTTACATACACCACAATCCTCCCTTTTTAGCTTAACAGTTATATCCCCATTTAACATAACATAATAACATATATACATATATACAACTGCATGTAGAAACAGTTCAAAGGTTCAGTCTCTCAGGAGGCCTCCTGATTCGAGTTGGATAACGCCTTTCAGGGGTCTCTGATTCTTGTTGCTGAGGTGACTCCTCTAGTTGGTCTCTTATGTCTTGGACATCATCATCAGGTACATTCACTGCCGAGGTAGATGCTTCAGGTTCACTAACTTCTTCCACGGTTGTCTCTGTCGTAACCATGGGTTCGACCCTTGTTCTCGATTCCACCAGTTGGTCAGCATGACGCCGTATTACATTTTTACCAACATCTACCGTGTACATCAGGGGTCCTTGTCTAGCCCGAATTGTTCCGGATTGCCATTTCTCGTTTCCATAGTCCCTGGCCAACACTGGTTGTCCTATCTCAAAACTTCGAGTGGTCTTGTTATTTATATGCTGGAACTGTTTGTTTTCAACTTCCCTCCACACATTTGGTTTTAACAAGTCCAACCTGGAACGCAACCTCCTGTTATAAAACATCATGGCAGGACTTTGGTTTGTCACTGCATGAGCGGCGTTTCGATATGCCAGTAGAAACTTGTCCACCTTATGTTGTAGTGGAATCTGATCTTCGCTCATGGCCTTTATTGCCTTTTTGAATGTTTGTACAAATCTCTCGGCCAACCCATTTGTAGCCGGATGATATGGGGCAGAGGTATAATGTTTCACCCCATTCTTCTTTAAGAATTTTTGGAATTCTTCTGACACGAACTGTGGTCCGTTGTCGGAACATATTTGTTCTGGTAATCCGTTCCTTGCGAATATCGTTCTTAACACCGCAATTGTCTTTTCTGAAGTAGTGGTAGTCATCTTGATCACTTCTGGCCATTTAGAATGTGCATCCACCGCAATTAGAAACATGGACCTAGAAATTCACTAGCCTTAGCGCCGCTTTTGAGGCGCTAGAGGGACTAGCGCCAGAGTTATGGCCAGTTGAAAAATTCCCTGGGGCCCTAAAGCGGCGTTGCACCGGTAGCGCTGCGCCGGCACCGATGACGTCATCGGTGTGCGCAGCGTCCCGGTTGCCATGCCGACGGGCCCCAGCGCCGAAATTCAGTTGCGGCCGCCTCGCCCGTGGCAGCCGCAACTAAGACTCTGGCAACCGAGTCTTACACAAGTTAGCGCCGGCGCATTAAGGTCACGCGGCGGCCGGCCGCTTTCCCGCCGGCCGCCTGCCCGCACCTCCCTCCCCGGACTCCTCCACCCCCCCCCCGCGGAACAGATGTGTCTGGCCTGCAAGCCCGGCACTTGTCCGAGGTGCCGGGCTCATTTTTGAAAAAATCAAACGGCCAGCGATCGGGTGAAGGCAGCGCCTCCTTAACGGGAGGAGGAGGCCTGCACTTCCCCAGCCTGCCGCACCGCATCGGATGCCGCAGCGCCGGATTAGCACCGCAATTCGGCACTCAGCGCCCATTGGGAGGCACTCACGCCCGCCAGTAGCGCCGGCAGCCGTCTGGGCGCGGCGCTACTGAATTTTTGGCGCGCGCAAGGGAATTAGCACCGGTGCTAAATTTCCGGCGCTAAAGCCCTGGCGCGGCGTCAACTCAATTTCTAGGCCATGGAGTCCATGAATGGACCAGCAAAGTCAATATGTACGCGTTGCCATGGGGCTGAAGGCCATTCCCATGGATGCAGCGGTGCAATCGGAGGTGCATTTAGCACTTTTTGGCACTCTGAGCAGCTTTTCGTCAGCTCCTCTATCTGTTGGTCAATACCCGGCCACCACACATAAGCCCCAGCAAGGCTTTTCATCTTGACTACCCCCAGATGACCTTCATGCAGTTCCTTTAGAAATCTTTCCCTTAACTTAGGAGGAATAATCACTCTCGTTCCATACATCAATGTTCCTTGACAGACGGACAGCTGGTCTCGTCTTGCCGAGAATGCCGGTAACAGAGAATCACCATGTGCTGGCCATCCCTTCACTGTCACCTCGTAGACTCGGGACAGTGTCGGGTCGTTCCTGGTTTCTCTTTCAATACTTGCATTGGTGACTGGTAAACACTCGATGATGGTCGAGTGAAATAACTCAACAGGGTCAACCTTCGTTGTCTCCTCTTCTTCAGGTAGTGGCAGACGCGACAGCCCATCAGCATTACCATGCTGCTTTGTACCTTTGAATTCTATCTGATATTGATGTGCCCCTAGGAAAAGGGACCATCTCTGGAGTCTCTGTGCTGTCATCACCGACACACCCTTCTTAGGGTTAAAAATGGATACCAACGGCTGATGGTCTGTTAGAAGCGTAAACTTTTGGCCCTGCAGGTAATGATTAAACTTCTTTACTCCCCACACAAGGCTGAGAGCCTCCCTATCTATCTGAGCATAGTTGCGCTCAGCGGAGGTCAATGATCTGGATGCGAACGCGACTGGCCTCTCCGTGCCATTTGGCAACTTGTGTGAGAGTACTGCCCCAATACCATATGGAGAAGCATCACAAGCAAAACGAATAGGCAGTGTTGGGTTGAAGTGAGCCAACACTTCCTCTGAGGTTATCAATTCCTTGCTTTTGCGAAAGGCCTTCTTACAGTCCTCGCTCCACTCCCATGGTACTCCCTTCTGCAAAAGAGCATTCAGCGGGTGCAGTACCGTGGATAAATTTGGCAGAAACTTATGGTAATAGTTAATCAATCCTAGGAACGACCTCAACTGAGATACATTAACCGGAGCGGGAGCCTTCACAACCGCTTCGATCTTGTCAGGAGACTTATGAAGTCCCTCCTGGTCAATGACATGGCCACAGTACGAGATCCGCTTCTGAAAGCACTCACATTTCTGCCGATTAACTCGAAGTCCATATTCTTTCAATCTGATGAGCACCAGTTCCAAATTTACGAGGTGTTCCTCGTCACCCTCTCCTGTAATCAGAATATCGTCCAGGTAACATTGTGTGCCTGGAATTCCCTGTAATACCTGCTCCATGGCCCTCTGCCAAATTTCTGGAGCCGATGCCACTCCAAAAACCAGTCTATTATACCGGTACAAGCCTCTATGCGTGTTGATCGTGAGGTACTGGCGTGACTCTTCCTCAACTTCCATCTGTAAGTACGCCTGCGCCAGGTCTATCTTGGTGAAGTGTTTCCCGCCCGACAATGAAGCGAAGATATCCTCAATCTGCGGAAGTGGATACTGCACCGTGTGAAGCACCGGATTAACAGTGACCTTGAAATCTCCACAGATGCGAACCTTCCCTGGTTCTCCCGGCTTGTTGCTCGAAGGACGTTTCATCACGGGAACAATGGGCGTAGCCCACTCACTCCAGTCTACCTTAGACAGTACTCCTGAATGTTCTAGCGCTTCCAGCTCCGCTTCCACAGCAGGTCGTATTGCATAGGGTACCGGTCTGGCTTTGAAAAATTTTGGTTGTGCATGTTCTTCAATCTTGATGTTTGCCGTAATTCCTCTCAGTGTTCCCAGTCCCTGCTGGAACACCTCTTTAGCATCGTCCAATATTCTGGACAATCGTTTAGGTTTGACATCTGTTTCCCTGGCATCTACCGTTAGTGCTTTTAAGGAATGCCAGTCCATATTCATTTTTTTTATCCACTCCCATCCCAGTAGTGGTGGACCTCCTTCAGGTAGCACATATAAGTCCATTCCTCGGCTTTCTTTGCCCTTGTGGACCACCTTTACCTCTATCTTTCCGATGGGGTATACTCTTTGCCCCGTGTATGTTTTCAATACAATCTCCGTATCCCGTAGGGGAATATGTTGGAATAACCTTTTGTAATCTTTCTTATTCATGACCGTCAATGCCGATCCAGTGTCCAATTCCATCTTCACTTGGACTCCTGCTATCTGAAGTGTGACCCAAATTGTCTTGAGGTCTGCTTCCTTACCAACGTTGTGTACTCTTAAGCTACCCAGTTCATTACTGCTGGCATCTGAATCTGACTTCTGTTCATTCGAACTGTTCTCTGTCACCTTGTGTACCTTTCTGTACTTTCCCTGCGGTGACTTTTTGTTGCTGGTCTTCTCTCCTGACCGGCATACTTTAGCTATGTGACCAAGCCTGCCACATTTTCTGCATTCCTTATTTTGAACCAGCACTGGTTCTGATCGTGCGTTGTCTTTCCACAACGATAACATTTTACTGTACCCAAGACCATTTGATTTGTGCCGAGTTCCGGTGACCGTAGCTGCATTACCGCCGTGCCTCTCGCTGCGGCTTCATGCGATGCTGCCATAGCGACAGCTTTATCAAGCGTCAGCTCATTCTCCTCAAGCAGTCGCTTTTGTGTCTCTTCTTTTAACAATCCACACACAAATTTATCTCTTAGCGCATCTGTTAGTCCTGTTCCAAACTGACAGTACTTTGCTAGCTTACGCAATTCAATTAAAAATTTAGCATTGCTTTCATCTTTCAGCTGCTTTCTGCTGTAAAAGTTAAATCGTTCCGCAAGCATCAGCGGCGTGGGGCTTAAATGATTTTTCAGGATGGTAACAATATCCGCGAAAGTCTTATCCGCCAGTTTCTCTGGTGATAGAAGGTGTTTCAATTGCCCGTATGTCTTCGCACCCATTAAGTTTAATAAGGTTAGTGCTTTATCCTCATCTGATATCTTATTTGCTTTACAATAAACTTCTATGCGTTCTACATACGTGGCCCAATCTTCAACATCGGTATCGAAATTGTTGATGTTACCACGCTTAGGCATCCTTGCAATCTTCTTGAGAAACAAAAAAAAAAATTCTTTTTTTAAATTTTTTTTATTTTAAAATGGCGGTTTCCCGCGCTTGTCTTCTTCCCCCGCCTACGAAAATGGCGGCTTCCCGCATTTGCCTTTCTCCCCCGCTGGCTGTAATGGCGATTGCCGTATTGCTGCCGTTTGCGCCTCCCCAGCGGTTCTCAATTCATGCCTCCCAGCCCCTCTTGCAGTCCGGTCCTTTCCACCGGCTGTGGCTGAGTTCTCCGCGGTTTTTTTATTTTCTCCCGCGCCTTACGCTGTCCCGGTTGCTGCGCCTCGCGGCCTCGGTAGCTGCCCGGCCTTTTTCACCGGTCGCGGTCGAGCTCTCTCTCGACGCTGTTGCGTCTCCCAGCCCGCTTGCAGCCCGGTCCTTTACACCGGTTGCGTTTGCATTCACCGTGGCTCCCGTGCCTTACGCTGCCCCAGTCTCAGTGCAGCCTGGCCCCGACTTCTGTCCGGCTCTTTTCCCCGGCCGTGGTCAAGTTCTCCGCCCTTATATCCTCCGTTTTCCCTCCCCTACTCCACAGCCAACGTGGCCGACTTGCTGCTCGTCGCTGATCAGCTTACCCACCACCGTGCTAGAAGGGATGATCACTGCCTGTCGCTGATGGAAGGCTTCGTGTCAGGATTCTTCCTTTGCTCTTCAGACCCGAGTCTTTTCTCAGCAGGATGATGAGGGCGGATACCTCTTCTCGACGCCCGTTAAACTGCCTTGGATGTATCTCTGCCGCAGGGTAAGATCGTACTCGTCGCCACTGTTAAGTCTGTGTGTTCCAGTTATGGTTAATATGAATCACTGCACACAGACCACAAGAATAACTTTAACAGGTCTTTACTAGTCGAAGGTCAGGGCTGAACTACTCAGCAAATTACTACACAGCACTTATATATCGGTGTGGTCACCACCGGTATTACCGTATACAGCAGCCAGAGAAAGTAGTACATCTCTTAAGGTGGAACAGGTTTAAGTTCTCTTAAGGTGGAACAAGTTACATACACCACAGTTGAGTTCCCAGCCTTGGCCACCCTGGAGCCATGTTTCCATAATCCCAATCAAATCATAATCGTTTACCTCTATTTGCGCAGCTAATTCATCCACCTTATTACGAATGCTCCTCGCATTAAGACACAAAGCCTTCAGGCTTGTTTTTTTAATGCTCTTAGACCTATTATAATTATTATTTACTGTGGCCATGTTTGATTTAAACTGTTGATTTCTCTGACTGCCACTTTTGTTTTTCTCCTTCCTATCTTTTCTTTTATCCTTGTTTCCCTTTCCTCTGTCCCTCTGCTCAGGTTCCCAACCCCCTGCCATTTTAGTTTAAACCCTCCCCCAGAGCACTAGCAAACACTCCCCCTAGGACATCAGTCCCGGCCCTGCCCAGGTGTAAACCGTCCGGTTTGAACTGGTCCCACCTCCCCCAGAACTGGTTCCAATGTCCCAGGGATTTGAATCCCTCCCCCTCACACCATTCCTCTAGCCACATATTCATCTGAAATATCCTTCTATTTCTACACTGACTAGCACGTGGCACTGGTAGCAATCCTGAGATTACTACCTTTGAGGTCCTATTTTTTAATGTACCTCCTAACTCCCTATATTCAGCTTTTAGGACCACATCAAAAGTACTTTTGACTGTAAAAGCACTTTGGGACGTCCTGAGTCTTTCTTTTACTTGCACTGCTTTTAATGTGTTATGAACCAGAATGTTCAAATCCCTCTGCCCTTCTATATCAGTCAGGATTCCCCCCTTCAAACTATAACAAAATATGTCATTTATTGACATCGAATTGCATCTGCCACTTTTTTGCCCATTCCGCCATCTGATCAATATCATCTTTACAGCTTCCTTTGGTTCTCAGAATTATTTACCAAGCCTTCTATTTTAGTATCACCTACAAATTTCGACTCTCTCCCTCTATCCCTGTATCAAAATCATTGCTGTCCACTGATCAGAAGCAGTCCCAGAACAGATCCGTGTGGGTAACTGCTACCCACTAACAACCACTCTGAGAGTCTGCCTTTTATTCCTAGTCTGTTTCCTCCCTTTGAACCATTTTTTTCATCCAGCTTGCTACCCTTTTCCTAATTCTATACCCATTAATCTACTCCATCAAATCCCGTTCACCCATCACCCCCGTGCTCGCTGGCATATATTGGCTTCCGGTCCGGCAATGCCTCAATTTTAAAATTCTCATTCTTGTTTTCAAATCCCTCCATGGCCTCACCCCTCCCTATCTCTGTAACCTCCTCCAACCCTACAACCCTCCGAGATCTCTGCGTTCCTCCAATTCTGGCCTCTTGCGCATCCCTGATTTTAATCGCTCCACCATTGTGCTTTCAGCTGCCTCGGCCCTAAGCTCTGGAATTCCGTCCTAAACTTCTCTGCATCTCTACCTCTCCTCCTTTAAGGCACTTCTTAAAACCTACCTCTTTGACCAAGCTTTGACCAAAATAACTGGCCTATATTTATCTGAGTTAGCTTTGTCTCTCTTTTTGACATACATTGGCTACCTACCGGTCCTCCAGCACACATCCACTCGCAATAGAACCCTGAAAAAATAGGCCCCGATTTTAACTCGGGGTGTCAGTCGTGCGGGTGGGTGCCCGAGATGGGCAGCAAGCCGTCCCGACCTTGGCAGCGTGAGGCCCAGGAGGTTTTAAATCCTGGACCTCATCTGCATAAGAACATAAGAAATAGGAGTGGCTGAACTTCTATATCAAGTCCACCTTCCCATAGGCCCATTCAGCTTACCACCCGAAACCGGTGAGAAAGTGGCAGCTGACCCGGTGGCTGCGGCCTGGCATCAAAGGGAAGTAACTGGGAGGGATTTTGGGACAGCCTCATAATCGGGGGAGGAAGGAGGCCTTTACTTGTGGGACACTGAGGAAGCCTTGGATGTATCTCGTCAGATCATAACACTTTGTCCTCCTTTAGTTTAAATAACTTTTCTGTTATTTATTAGAATTTATTACAATACCTCACCATGGAACTTAATTTGACCATGTCTCAGCAATTCACTTACTGCATAGAAATATTAATTAGAACACAACAGCTGGAATTCATTGTAGTTCTAAACCCACCAAATAAAAAGAAATATAGATCAGCTGTTATATGTACTAAAATTGTCCAGGAATTTGCCATTGTTCAATTCTGTTATCATTTTTGGGTGGTGATGTTTTCGTACTCTTGTATGGACAGTGCAAGGATGTGCCTCCCTGTACAGCATGTGCCAAGCCTGTAATTGAAATTGAGGTATTTGTCTTTTGATTCTTTATCAGCTTTACCAGTAAAACAAAACAAAAAAAACTAAATAATGTCAGTGTCAAGGAAGTGGATCATGAGTACATGTGTATTTTTACAAGCCAGTCACCCAAAATCTCTCTATGTTCATACAATGATACAGCATTGAAGGAGGCCATTTGGTGTGGTCCCAGAACCGACCCCTGAGGAATACCACTGTTTACCTTCCTCCAGTCCGAAAAACAACCGTTCACCACTGCACACTGTTTCCTATCTATTAGCCAATTTCGTATCCATGCTGCCACTGCCCCTTTTATTCCATGGGCTTTAACTTTGCTGGCGAGCCTATTATGTGGCACTTTATCAAACACCTTTTGGAAGTCCATGTACACCACGTCAACCGCATTACCCTCATCAACCCTCTTTGTTACCTCATCAAAAAACTCGATCAAGTTGGTTAAACACAATTTGCCTTTAACAAATCTATGCTGGCTTTCCTTAATTAATCCACACCTATCCAAGTGACTGTTAATTTTGTCCCTGATTTACTGTTTCTAAAAACTTCCCCACTACCGAGGTTAAACTGACTGGCCTGTAGTTGCTGGGTTTATCTTTACACTGTTTTTGAACAAGGGTGTAACATTTGCAATTCTCCAGTCCACTGGCACCACCCCCGTATCTATGGAGGATTGGAATATTATGGCCAGTACCTCCACGATTTCCGCCCTCAATTCCCTCAGCATTCTAGGATGCATCCCATCCGTTCCTGGTGATTTATCTACTTTAAGTACAGCCAGCCTTTCTAATGCCTCTTCTTTATCAATTTTTATCCTATCAAATGTCTCCACTACCTCCTCCTTCACTATGTCTATGGCAGCATCCTCTTCCTTGGTGAAGACAGATGCAAAGTACTCATTTAGTACCTAAGCCATACCCTCTGCCTCCATGCATAGGTCTCCTAATTGGCCCCACCCCTCCTCTTACTACCCTTTTATTATTTATATGCCTATAGAAGACTTTTGGATTACTCTTTATGTTGGCTGCCATTCTATTCTCATACCCTCTCTTTGTCCTTCTTATTTTCTTTTTCACTTCTCCTCTGACCTTTCTATATATAGCCTGATTCTCAGATGTATTTGCAACCTGACATCTGTCATACACGCACTTTTTCTGCTTCATCATATTGGCTATCTGTTTTGTCATCTAGGGAGCTCTGACTTTAGTTGCCCTACCTTGCCCCCTCGTGGGAATGTACCTCGACTGTACCTGAACTATTTCCTCTTTAAAGGCAGCCCATTGTTCCATTATGGTTTTGCCTGCCACTCTTTGATCCCAGTTTACCCGGGCCAGATTCGTTCTCATCCCACTAAAATTGGCTTTTCCCCAGCTAAACATTTTTACTCTAGGTTGCTCCCTGCCCTTTTCCATAGCTAATCTAAACCTTATGATACTATGATCTTGGACATGGGTGTACAGGGCACAATTTCAAAATTTGCAGATGACACAAAACTTGAAGTATAGTGAACAGTGAGGGGGAGAGTGATAGACTTCAGGAAGACTTACACAGACTGGTGAAATGGCAGACACGTGGCAGATGAAATTTAACACAGAAAAGTGTGAAATGATACATTTTGGTAGAAAGAATGAGGAGAGGACATATAAACTGAATGGTACAATCCTGAAGGGAGTGGACGAACAGAGAGACCTGAGGGCATGTGTGCACAAATCGTTGAAGGTGGCAGGGCAGGTTGAGAAAGCAGTTAAAAAGGCTTACGGGATCCTGGGCTTCATAAATAGAGGTATAGAGTAAAAAGTGTGGAAATTATGATGACCCTTTATAAAACACTGGTTCGGCCACAACTGGAGTACTGTGTCCAATTCTGGGCACCACACTTTAGGAAGGATGTGAAGGCCTTAGAGAGGGTGCAGAAAAGATTTACGAGAATGATTCCAGGAATGAGGGACTTCAGTTACGTTGATAGACTGGAGAAGCAGGGGTTGTTCTCCTTAGAGTAGAGAAGATTGAGAGGAGATTTGATAGAGGTGTTCAAAATCATGAGGGGTCTGGACAGAGTAGATAGATGTAAGATTCGCAAAATTGATATTGTATTAATAAGGGTCCTCTGGCAGAAGAGGCCTTGATTTTAAAAGACTGTTTTAAAAGAAGCCCAGAAAAAAGGGCATTCAAAATGGCCACCAGACCCCATGACCAACTTATTGGGACACTTTAAAATGGTTCCTGCAGTCCTCAGACAGCTTTGTGGATTCAACCCACAGTAGGTTCTGGAAGCCGTTTCTGAGAGAACGAAACCAGACGCCCACGCATACATAAAGATTGGATGCAGATCCAGTCAGATCGGCCTGTAGATAAAGGCCATCTAAATGTTTACCCAGACAAAGGGGAACAGTTCCATATTCATAAAGAACGCATCAAGGACCCGTTAAAGACATCAAGAAGACATTAAAAACAATGAAGGTCATTCCAGACCAGAGATGGCCCGTTACCAGCCATCCAAGAACAGTTTAAAATATAATAACTACCCCGTTGTGCTCCCAGCCCGCCAAAATTAAAACAAAAGACTAACCTGATTTGGCGCGAGATAAGGGCTTCTGATGAGAAGTATAATTGGGAGACACCGGGGATAGCAAAAAAGACAGAAGAGGCTTCATCTTAGATATTGGGAAGAGAGAGGTTCCTTTTCTTCATCATCTTCGTGGGATCTTCGGTAATAGTCGTTACCTTCGATAGCAGCTGGAGTTCAGAGAAGAAGACGGTTCGAGCCGGCGTCCCGCCCCGGGGTAAAACATCGGGAGATCATCGACCAACCCCGGGCCGTTGACGAGACGAAAAGGGCCATAGCCCTACCGAAGAGACAAATAAAACCTACAGAAGAAAGCTGCAGGAAAATGAGGGCCAGCCGAGGCTCCTATGACCAGGGTCGAGCAGACGATCCCCGACCCCGCTGACATCCAGGCCAGCCAGTGTCCAGCCGTCCCCGACCCCCACCTCAGGAGAGAGGTGTGGCGCAGCTCGCTGGGGCTCCATGAACCACGTGGAGTGCGGACGCCTGAAAGGACCAAAACGCAAGACTTCAAAACTCTATACTTTTCCAACTGGATTGGTGAGCATGTTTCTGGCCCTTCATAATCGGATCTAGGTAGGTTTAAGGGTGTGGTCATTTTGGGTATAATTAACATCAGTTGTTGTCCATCGATGTTCCGTGTGTTTCGCCATTTCATGATGACTTTTGTAAAGTATAATATGTCTGTATCTATTTTAGCTAGTACTGTATTGTTCTGATTTGTTTTTCCCTCCCATGTACCCTCTTATTTGCTTGCATTTGATTTGTTTTTTCCATATGCAATAAAATTCCATTTTGATTCATTAAACTTGGTCTATAAGAGTCTTCTCTACATTGTAGTTCCTGCACCTAAGTCCAGTGTCTAGAATCTAAGGGGTGAGTGGGTCGAACCACTCAAGGTTTTACTATGTAAAAGAGAGAGAGAGGCCTCTGGCGAGAGAAACCTTTGCGACCTCGGAGAGAAAACCCCTTACATAGAGGGAAACAGTTCTCACAGGCAGAAGGGTCAAGAACCAGAGGACACAGATTTAAGGTGATTGGCAAAAGAACCAAAGGCGATGTAAGAAAAAACTTTTTTACACGGCGAGTGGTTAGGATCTGGAATGCACTGCCTGAAAGGGTGTTGGAGGCAGATTCAATCATGGCTTTCACAAGGGAGTTGGATAAGTATCTGAAGGAAATAAATTTGCAGGGCTACGGGGAAAGGGCCGGGGGAGTGGGACTAGCTGAAGTGCTCTTGCTGAGAGCCGGCACGGGCTCGACAGGTTGAATGGCCTCCTTCTGTGCTGTAACCATTCTATAATTCTGCTCTATGATTCTTTGAAAGAGCTATCTGATTAGTCCTACCCCTCTGCCCTTTCCCCATAGCCCTGCATATTTTCCCCTTCAAGTATTTATCTAATTCCATTTTAACAGTTAATGTTGAATCTGCTTCCTCCACCCTTTCAGGCAGCACATTCCAAATCGTAACAATTGGCTGAGTAAGAATATTTCTCCTCATCTCCCCTCTGGATCTTTTACCAATTATCTTAAATCTGTGTCCTCTGGTGACTGACCCTCCTACCACTGGAAACAGTTTCTCCTTATTTACTCTATCAAAACCCTTCATAAGTTTGAACACCTCTATTAAATCTTCCCTTAATCTTCCCTGCTCTAAGGAGAACAACCCCAGCCACTCCCGTGAGTTTCACTATGTTTGCTGTTTGTGGGAACTTGCTGTACACAAATTGGCTGCTGTGTCTCCTATTGTGAGAACAAAACCAATACACCGAGGCTTTAGAACGGGTTACATGGTCACTACCTGAGCTGGCAACTTGGTCCATGGCAACCTAGGGAAACAGAAAGGAGCAGGATGAAATCCTTTGAAAGGAAACAGGGGCTGTTAAAGTTAAGATAAATTATGCTCTTCTTTCTAGGGTTTGTCAAACCTTGCACATTAATTTCTTCCAGGCCTTTGTCTATTTCACTGTCGGGCTGGTTGAGTGACCCAATGGGCTGGATTTTCCAAGCCCCGAGCAGGCAGGCATGGAGGCGGGACAGCCGATAAAATCGGAGAAATTGGGGGTGGATGGCAAACCCGCCCCCATCCCGCTTCCGTGCCCATTTGCCAGGAGGCGGGAAGATGTGCAGCTTCGGGTCCCGTCTCCTGGAGGCGGGAAAGGCATTTAATCCTTTTAATCGTCCAACATTCAATGGAATCTGCAACAGTACCCATGGATTGGAGGGTAGCTAATGTTACCCCACTATTCAAAAAAGGTAGTAGAGAGAAAACAGGGAATTACAGATCGGTAAGCCTGACATTGGTAGTGGGGAAAATGCTAGAGTCCATTATAATAGATGTAATAGCAGAGCACTTGGAAAACAGTGACAGGATCGGACAAAGTCAACATGGATTTACAAAAGGTAAATCGTGCTTGATTAATCTACTGGAATTTTTTGAGGATGTAACTGATAAAATAGATAAGGGAGAACCAGTGGATGTGGTGTATTTGGACTTTCAGAAGGCTTTCGATAAAGTCCCGCATAAGAGATTAGCGTGTAAAGTTAAGGCATATGGGATTGGGGGCAAGGTATTGACTTGGATAGAGAACTGGTTGGCAGACAGAAAGCAAAGAGTTGGAATAAACGGGTCTTTTTCCGAGTGGCAGGCAGTGACTAGTGGGGCACCGCAGGGATCGGTCCTAGGACCCCAGCTATTCACAATATATATTAATGATCTAGACAAGGGAACTAGATGTAATATCTCCAAATTTGCAGATGACACAAAGCTGGGTGGGCGTGTGTGCTGTAAGGAGGATGCCGAGAAACTCCAGGATGATTTGGACAGGTTGGGTGATTGGGCAGAAGCATGGCAGATGCAATATAACATGGATAAATGCGAGGTTATCCACTTTGGTAGCAAAAACAGGAAGGCAGATTATTATCTGAATGGCAATAGATTGGTAAAAGGGGAAGTGCAATGAGACCTGGGTGTCCTTGTGCACCAGTCGCTGAAGGTAAGCATGCAGGTGCAGCAGGCGGTTAAGAAGGTAAATGGTATGTTGGCCTTCGTAGCGAGAGGGATTGAGTACAGGAACAAGGATGTATTGCTGCAGTTGTACAGGGCCTTGGTGAGACCACATCTTGAGTATTGTGTGCTGTTTTGGTCACCTTATCTGAGGAAGGATGTTCTTGCCATGGAAGGAGTTCAGCGAAGATTCACCAGGCTGATACCTGGGATGGCAGGAATGAAGTATGAGGAGAGATTGGGACGATTGGGCTTATACTTGCTGGAGTTTAGAAGAATGAGAGGGGATCTCATTGAAACTTATAAAATTCTGACAGGACTGGACAGGCTAGATGCAGGAAGGATGTTCCCGATGGTCGGGGAGTCCAGAACCAGGGATCACAGGCTAAGGATAAGGGGTAAGCCATTTAGGACAGGAATGAGGAGGAATTTCTTCACCCAGAGAGTGGTGAACCTGTGGAATTCTCTACCACAGAAGGCAGTAGAGGCCAATTCATTAAATATATTCAAGAAGGAGTTGAATATATTTCTTAAGGCTAAAGGGATCAAGGGGTATGGGGAGAAAGCAGGGACAGGGTATTGAATTTGGCTGATCAGCCATGATCGCATTGAATGGTGGAGCAGTCTCGAGGGGCCGAATGGCCTATTCCTGCTCCTATCTTCTATGTTTCTATGTTAACTGCCTGTTAACAGGTAGTTAACAGGCAGAAAAAGGATTAGTGCCATTTTACCTTCACAGGTGAAGGCTTCTCGACCTCGGAGAACCCGTCGGGTTGGAGGAGACGTGGAGGAGGTCTGCGGTGGTCGGAGGCACCTGGAAGTAATATGTAAAGGTGAGTGATGGGTGTAAGTGTGGAGTGGTAAGTATGCAAGATGAGTGATAAGTTTGAAAAATTGTTCACTTACCTGGTTTTCTTTCCATAGCCTTTAGCCGCGCTGGATGGGGAGAGCGGACATCCTCCTTGTCAATTTCAGGTAATGGCTGATTGACACTCCGATCCATCAGACATCTGAAATTTACAAATTTGCAATGTTTGATGAGCCCTCACCTCAAAGACTCATCAAACTAAAGAGAATGTCAGTGTTTGACAGCTTCACAGAGCTGTCAAACGCTGTCATTTCTTCTTTCAAGAAGTCTTGACAGATGGCACGCCTGACGTTGATGTGATCTATCAGTGACTTCTTCTCTAATTGGCCTGCTGAGCCCACAGGACGGGCTTAACAAGCTCAATCAGGGGATAATCCCCCTGAATGGTAAGGAGAGGATGGAGGCGGGACATTGACACGACAAGCAGCAGTCCCGCCTCCAACTCGCCTCCATTCACAAAATCCAGCCCAATGTAGTTCTTATTTTTTTGCAGTTCATGAGAAATTTTGTTGGGGAAAATAAATCACTGTTACAGTGACATAATTTTGAAATGTCTGACACTCATCACCAGCCAGTGAGACCATGTAAATGACAAAGTAATCTCCCTGTGCCAAACTGTAGATGACTATGTCGAAGCAATAACAGCAGATTCAAATAATCTAACCCATGACTGAGAATTAAAGCAACTGAGTTGATTCTTGAACAAAGTGTTAGACAATAAAGTGGCATTTAGGAATGTTGCACAAATAGGATGTTAATATTTTAAATCTTGTTATCATAGAGTCAGAATTGTAAAATATTTTAATATTTCAAAACTACATAAAATAGCTGTGATTTGTTGATTTTTTCTTGGCATTAACATTTCTGTTCTCTTTACATTTGTTGATGGATTTGATTCAGTATTTTGACTTGTAAAACAAACAGGCAGTTGGGAAAATAGGGTGGAAGTGGGCTGGGGAATTTTGTCCAGCCAAGAAGGGTTGGAACAGGATTTGAGATCCATTGCTTTAAGAAAAGCGCCGTTGCTCTATTTACAGGCTGACACCCAAACCTCGCACACTATTACCCAAAATGAGGGGAACCACTTCCCAGGCCTCGGTCTGTGAGGTTGTTGCTCACAAGCGGCCTGTTATGATGTTTGTTGCAGTCCCGGGCACTGGTGCAGTCTGTGAAATCTGACCTATCCGGCCGCAATTTGTTTGTGTTCATGCCCAGGCTGGTGGTGGCAGTGAGAGAGAGAGAGGGCAGGGTGTCTCCTGCATCCCAGTTACAGGAAGCGGATGAGTGCTAAGAATATGTTGTTTGAAAGGAGCTATCAAACAGAGCAGTCTGTTTGTGTTACTCACAATTCGTTTTCCTGAAGATTTTGATTGAAATCTCAATCAGGATTTTTTTTTTGCCAGAAGCTGAGTCTAATTGTTGCCTCAATTGCTTTGTGCTCATGCCCAGGCTGGGGGTGGCAGTGAGAGAGGGTAGGGTAGCTTCATTGGCATACTGCCAGCCAAGGGGATTCCTGTTGTTGTTACTTTCTTATTCTTCCTGCCTGGGAAGAAAAATAAAGTAAGTGTGAAATGACAAGAAACAGGGCTTTATTCTGGCACGAATGTTATTTTGCTCAGACAGCTTGAATTGTTTTGCAGTCAAATGCCCAGAACTGAGCCAGACACACTCCCCAGGCCTTACTGAGCAGGGTTAAAGTGCAATTATAAGTGTGCATGTTGGACGCTAAATCTCCAAAATATCGCAGTAGAGAACCTTTCAGTAAAATTCTATCTTTTTGCCAGCTGTCAAATTATAACTCTGGTTCGAGATCTTTAATGTGTAAAACACCCTCCCCTCCTGCTGACATACTGCTAAAACATATGGCGGCTAATTACAAAAGCAAAATACTGCGGATGCTGGAAATCTGAAATAAAAACAGAAAATGCTGGAAACGCTCAGCAGGTCAGGCAGCATCTGTGGAGAGAAAAACAGAGTTAATGGGGCAGAAATTCGGATCGGGGGCTTGCCGCGCGTGCAAGCCCCCGATCTGCACTTACCCAACGCGCCTGCCGTTCACCTCCAGGGACGCCTGGAATTCCTTTTTGAAAGAGAAGAATCCCGGGCAGTGTCTGACGTCACGCCGCCCAGGAGTGCAGCCAACGCGAAGCCTGGAGAGCGCTGTGCAACTGAGACACGCCCCTTGAGGTCTCAGTTTAATAGGACACGCCCCCAATGTTTCTCACAAGCTGCAAAGCATTTTTACATGCAGAGCAGCATTTTAAATAGATTTTTGGTATTTTTATGAAGCTTTTGGTAACTTTTATAAACTTTTAAAAACGTTTACATTATTTTGAAGAATCTGAAGTAGTTTTAAACAGAATTAAAGCAATTTAAAGACTTTTAAAAGCTCTGAAAGAATTTTTTTCATTCCATTTATTTATTTAGCAACGTCATCGTCATACGTGTCTTCACACTGTTCCCTTTGGGGAACTGTATGAAGTGGTGGAAGGATTTATGGCCGTGATTAACGCTCCTTCCGTGACCGTAACCATCTTTGTACCAGCCATTAGGGTGGTTAGTCCTATGGCGGGAGGGTTTTACGGGCTCCCACAAGCTATACGAGGAGGGGGGGCCACCCACACCCACGGACGCAAATATCCCACTGGATGTCAACCCAGAATTTAGAGCCGGAGCTCCGACTCCACTTGCCGGGACTGTCTGGAGCGGGGTTCGAAACCCTACCCCGTCTGGCCCAGCGGCGGGGATCCTACCGCTACGCCAAAGGCCCAATCCGATTAGCAACGTGAAATGGCTGGCATGAGCACAATTCACGGCATTAAAAGAACTCACAATTGAACTGATGATGACCTCAGCAATCTCCTCAACGAGGTGGAGGCGCAGCGCCTGCTCATCATTGGTAATGAGAAGTCCAAGGCACCGCAAAAAGGACAGATGATAGCTTGGTCTTTCAAGTGGCAGCATAGGGCTCCAGTCACGGGGAGGGAAAAGGCGCAGGAAACGTATGGGTGTCACCTTTTGCGCGGAGTGGGCCTTTTGCGTAGCGGTAAGCATCCCCGCCGCTGGGCCAGAAGGAGTAGGGTTTCGAACCCCGCTCCAGACAGTCCCGAAAGTGGAGTCAGAGCTCCAACTATAAATTCTGGGTGGACATCCAGCGGGATACTTGCGTCCGCGGGTGTGGGTGGCCCCCCCCCTCAGATGGGTTGTGGGAGCCCGTAAAACCCTCACGCCATAGGACTAACCACCCTAATGGCTGGTATGAAGATGGTTATGGTCATGGAAGGAGCGATAACGTGGCCAGAAATCCTTCCACCACTTCATACAGTTCCCGAAATGGAACAGTGTGAGGATACGTACGACGATGACCTCTTGCGCAATGCACCGCCTTGGACCCTCAGTCGCAGATGCGAGGGGGCAAATCGTGCAATTGTTAAATTTTTCATTTTATTGACATGTAAAATGTTGGCCCAGTAATTCCGTTCCAAACGCGTGAGTACGGTCAGGATACTCACGCGTCTGGCCGGAGGAAATGCCGGTTTTCAGCATGCACAGCGCATGCGGGGAAAACCGGCATTTCCTGTCCTCTGAACGAAGGGGTTCAGAGGCAGAACGCGTGCGACTGCACAGGCAGCGCGTGCGCAGTAAAATTCGCCGGTTTCATTCATGCTTTCAGTGAGGTTAAGTCCTTACAACTTACACATGAAAAAAGCATGAGTACAGTTGCTCCAGAGGCTGCGGAGGAAGATATAATTTATCGTGGAGCTTCTGAAAGACAATATTTTTGTTTGGGAAAGGGAGGAAAGTTATTTTAAGAAATGCTGAGGTAAGTTTTAAAGTTTATTTTTGTTTTTTAAAATGGGTTTTCAGTACTGTAGGTAGAAGGAGCAATTGTGGCTATGTGAATTGAATTTGCTGTGTTTATTAAATGTGAAAATGACTCCAACATTTTTAAGAAAGAAACTTTTCATCAGTAATATATTCTTTTAAGTAATTATGTATGTATGTCTATATATATTCCTTTGCGTATATGTATGTATGTATATATTCCTTTACTTATGTGTAGGAATGTATGTATTTAATTATGACTTTCAGAGAAAGTAACTTATTGGAAACCCAAGGCGCTGCACAGGACTATTTTAAGACAAAAAATTTGACACGGAGCTACATAAGGATAAATTAGGGCAGTCAAAGAGGTAGGTTTTAAGGAGTGTCTTAAAGGAGGAAGGAGAGGTAGAGAGGTGGACAGGTTTAGGCAGGGAATTCCAGAGCTTAGGGGCTAGGCAACAGAAGGCACGGCCACCAATGGTTGAGCGATTATAATCAGGGATGCTCAAGAGGGCAGAATTAGAGGAGGGCAGATATCTCATGGTGGTTGTGGGGCTGGAGGAGATTACAGAGATAGGGAGGGGCGAGGCCACAGAGTGATTTGAAAACAAGGATGAGAATTTTGAAATCGAGGCGTTGCTTAACCGGGAGCGAATGTAGTTCAGCGAGCACAGGGTGAGAGGGACTTGGTGCGAGTTAGGACACGAGCAGCCAAGTTTTGGATGACCTCAAGTTTACATTGGGTGTAATGTGGGAGGCCAGCCAGGAGTGCATTGGAATAGTCAAGTCTAGAGGTAACAAAAGTATAGATGAGGGTTTCAAGAGTAGATGAGGGTTTCAACAGTGGATGAGGTGAGGCAGGGGTGGAGACGGGCGATGTTACAGAGGTGGAAGTAGGTGGTCTTTGTTATGCTGCAGATATGTGGTAGGAAGCTCATTTCAGGGTCAAATATGACACCAACGTTGCGAACAGTGTGGTTCAGCCTCAGACAAATGTTAGGGATATAATTAGCCATGTAAATCAGGGCCCTATGGTACTTGGCTTTGAACGTAATACATAATTTACAACAAATATACATTCCTTAAAAACCCCACAGGAAAAGTGGTCCAACCGTGGCTAACAAGAGAAGTTTAAGATAGTATTAGATCAAAGGAAGAGGCTTATAATGTTGCCAAAAAGAGTAGTAAGCCTGAGGATTGGGAGGATTTTAGAATTTAGCAAAGGAGGACCAAGAAATTGATAAAGAAAGGGAAAAATAGAATATGAGAGTAAACTAGCGAGAGACATAAAAACAGATTGTAAAAGCTTCTATAGGTATGTAAAAAAGGAAAAGATTAGCGAAAGTAAATGTGGGTCCCTTACAGGCTGAGACAGGAGAAATTATAATAGGGAATAAGGAAATGACAGGGAAATTAAACAAAATACTTTGGGCTGGATTTTGCCGGTGCTCAGAGGGTTCGAAGGCAGATCCGCTTACAAAATCAAAATGATTGACAGCAGGTTGGGAGCCCGCACTGAACCCGCCTCCATGTATGTTTCCCAAGTGTCGGGTCTGTCAGCGCTGAACAGACCCAACACCAAGCGACGGAGCAGGCAATTAAGATGATTAAAAGGTCGTTAAAAGCTTGTTAGGAACAATTTTACCACCCATTTACTATTTTTACATATTTTTAATGAGGTTCACGGCCATCGGAGATCACATCAGGTAAATAGGTCAGGAGTTCAATCACTATCGATTCTGCTGAGTAGTTGACAGCTGCAAATGTAGTATAAAAGCTACCATTTCATAGCTGGTCACTTTCCAATATCAGAAGTTGCAGATTTCAGGATTTGGAAGACACATTTGATCTTTATGCAGGTTGTAAGTGGTGGAGTAAACTCTATATTCACTGTCACCTTCTTGGAATAAGCCCCATTGACAGATTATTTCTATCATCTCAAGCTCTCCTGCCATATATAACATCAGAATTGGCACGATTTATACTCTCTCACCCTGGTCCTCAGAATGTGACCACAATCAGCTGCAACAGCAGCAGAACCAGGCACACCAGTAGCAGCAACACCAAGAATGCCAACCTTCTCCTCAACTACATGATGCTGCACAGGGCAGAGGGCATCAGCGCAGGGCTGCACCGCACCAAAGGAGATATCCCCAACACAGGGTTTACAGGCAGAGGATGAGCTTCCTCAACATGACTGAGCAGCAGTGCCAAAAGAGGCTGAGACTTTCACAAGAGGTAGTCGCTGACATCTGCCCAATGCTGCACCAACACCTGGAGCCCAGAGGAGCGGGTGGACACCCATTACCAGTGACTGCCAAAGTCACCACTGCCCTCAACTTCTTCACCTCAGGCTCCTTCCAGGAAGCTACAGCAGACTTTAGCGGCATCTCCCAGTCAGTCACCCACAGATGCATCACACAGATCACCAATGCCCTCTTTGACAAGTCTGCTAATTATATCCACTTTGCCACTGATGAAGCAAGTGTTACCAAACGGACACTCGGCTTTGTCAATCTGCCTAACTTCCCACGGGTGCAGGGCATCATCGACTGCACACATGTGGCCATCAGAACACCCCATCAGAACCCAACAGTATTTGTCAACCGCAAGGGCTTCCACTCCCTTAACGTGCAGCTGGTGTGCAACCATAGGAAGAGCATCATGCATGAGTGCACCAAGTTCTCTGGCAGCTGCCATGACTCTTACATCCCGCGCCAGTCCACTGTCCCTCAGTTCTTCGCACTGCCAAATGGACTTTCCGGCTGGCTGCTTGGAGACAAGGGCTATACCCTGAAGACATGGCTAATGAAACCTTTGAGGAGGCCAACAAACAAGGCTGAGGAACATTATAATCAAAGCCACATCTCACCAGAAGTGTCATGGAGTAAACCATAGGGTTGCTCAAAATGCGCTTCATATGCCTGGACAGATCTGGTGGAGCCCTACATTACGCACCAGCCAGGGTCTCCAGAATCATCGTTGTCTGCTGTGCCCTGCACAACATCGCACTGCAGCGAGGATTAGCGCTGCATGAGGAGCAAGGCGCAGAGTGCACAGCCTCTTCGGAGGAGGAGGAGCAGCATGAGGCTCAAGATGAGGAAGACCGGGAGGATCCGGCTGTCCCAATGCAACCAGTACACAAGCACATTGCTACCCGTGATGCCAGTGATGGCCTAATCAATGCCAGATTCACGTAACTTTATGCAGCACAGACATGTGGCTGCCACATACACATTATAGTAATCTGGGATGTAATGTTTAAGTTATCCACCAGATGGAGCCAAAGATTAAGGGATCATATTCACCAGTGTTTAAGGTAATGTCCTGGTACACCAGTTAGTATGGTAATGTGGCATTGCATTATGGGTATGACTCAGAGGGGTTCCTCCATCTTGCATCGTGCAGTTAGAAATACTGTGTTTTGCTTGCAGCCTGTAAGAGATGTTTCCCTGCCACACCGTAGAATTAAACAGTTGGGTTTTCTGCCTAAGAACTCGATTCTCTCAGTTTCGGACCTTACCACTCGGATATCACATATTGGCGACAAGGATCAACAGGTTACATCGTGATGGAGAAAAAAAATAACAGAGCGCTGAATAACCGAGCATGGCTGCTATGGTAGGAAAGATCTCTGCTTTTGATGTTCAGACTCAGACCTGGGATGAGTACTGCGAGGTGCTGATGCATTTCTTTGAAGCAAATGATATAACTGATGTCGGGAAAAGGAGAGCTATTTTGCTCACTTCCGTGGGAAGTCAGACATATAGTTTAATGAGAAACTTATGCAGTCCTGCTAAGCCGGGAGTCATTACATTTGCTGAATTAGTGGCCTTGCTGAAGGAACATTTCAATCCCAGACCCAGTGAGATTGTACAGCATTTCAAATTCAATTCATGGAACAGGAAACCGGGAGAGACTGTATTGGATTATGTAGCGATGTTGAGGAAATTGGCACACGATTGCAATTACGGGAACAACCTGAAAGACATGCTGAGAGATAGGCTGGTTTGCGGGATAATGGATAATCGAATGCAGAGGAGATTATTGCCTGAGACTGGGCTTACGTAAGAAAAAGTGTTGGAACTTGCTCAAGCCGTAGAGAAAGCGAACCGAGATGTGAAAGAAATACAAGGTTCAGACTGGGCTCATACAAAGCAAGTTGGAAGTCAGGTTATTGTGCACAAGTTAAATATGCGTCAGAAACCACAACGTGAGCATGTAAAGGCAGGTTATAGATGCAATGGCAATCACCTGGCGAGGGAATGCAGGTTCCTGGAGGTAAAGTGCCACAAGTGTGGGAAAAAAGGACATATAAAATGTGCATGCAGGGCAAAAGCAACCGTGGAGGAATACAAACCAAAAGGGGGAGGAAAGCAAAACCTAGAAAGAGAAGTGAAAAAACAGGGAGCACATCACATTAGCGGAGAAGCTGAGAAAGAAGACAACATGTTCATAATGCATAGTATGGTAGAGAACATTCCAAAAGTGGATCCTATCACTTTTGCAACTGACAATAAATGACTCTAAGGTCAACTTTGCAGTGGATACAGGATGCGGAGTGACCATAATGAACAGGGAGGAGTACTCAAAATTGTGGAACCGTGCAAAAGTTCCAGAGTTAAAGTCTTGCTCTATGCAGCTTAAAACATATACCGGTGAATGAGTGGCGACATTAGGTACAGCTACTGTAACTGTGCAACACAGGGACACCATGGAACAGCTACCTGTAGCTGTAGTATCGGGTTCTGGACCAAACCTGTTAGGTCGGGGCTGGATATAAGAACTTAAATTAAATTGGGGAGCAATAAATCAAATAGAGGGAGGCAAACAGTTGTCTTTGCAAGAACATGAGAACGTGTTCAAGGAAGAACTTGGCACATTTAATGACCCCCAGCTAAGATTTATGTAGACAAGGAGGCACTGCCAAGGTTTTTTAAACAACGACCTGTGCCGTATGCTATGAAACTGAAGGTAGAGGTTGAGCTTGACCGTCTTTTGAGAGAGAACATTCTGGAACCCGTGAAATGTTCAGAATGGGCAGCTCCCATTGTACCTATTTTAAAACCGGACAATTCGGTAAGACTCTGTGGAGATTATAAATTGACTGTAAATAGGGTGTCTAAACTAGAACAGTATCCTATTCCCAAAACAGAGGACCTCTTGCGAACCTGGCTGGAGGGAAGAAATTCACGAAGCTGGATGTGAGTCATGCATACTTGCAGATTACACTAGATGAGGAATCCAAGAAGTATGTAACCATAAATACACACTAGGGTTTTGTTTACCTATAACCGCTTACCATTCGTGTCTCATCTAGTCCAGCTATTTTCCAGAGGACTATCGAGGGTGTACTGCAAGGGATCCCACATGTTTCAATCTATCTGGATGACATTCTGGTGACTGGAAGAACCGACCAGGAGCATCTGAGCACTCTGAGAGAGGTACTACAAAGATTGGATAAGGCTGGGTTACGGCTCAAGAGGAGTAAGTGCACTTTCCTGGGGAATGAGGCCGTGTTCCTGGGACACAGAGTGGATGCCACCAGGCTCCATCCAATCAAGGAGAAGGTACAAGCACTGCAGGAGGCCCAGCTCCTACCAATGTGACTGAGTTAAAAGCTTACATGGGACTGCTAAATTATTATAACAGATTTTTACCAAACTTGGCAACAGTGTTAGCACCTCTTCACAAACTACTGCGCAAGGAGACACAGTGGCAGTTGGGGAAGAGGAACAGAGGGTTTCATTTGAACAGTCCAAGAAACTGATGCTGTCCTCGGATGTGCTGGTTCACTACAATGCAGAGAAAGACATCATTCTGTCTTGTGATGCTTCACCTTACGGGGTGGGGGGCAGTTCTTTCACACAGTTTGGAAGATGGAACAGAAAGACCAATAGGGTTTATGTCTCGAACTCTGACACCGGCGGAAAAAAAACTATTCCCACTTAGATAAAGAGGGATTAGCAGTAATGTTTGGGTTACAGAGGTTTCACAAGTACATATATGGCAGGGAATTCACCATATGCACTGATCATAAGCCTCTTCTATCTCTTTTTAATGAAATGAAAAGCAATACCACAGATGGTGTCACCCCGGATCCAGAGGTGGGCAATGACATTGAGGGCATATGAGTATGTCATCGTTTACAAGGCGGGCAAGTACCATGGGAACGCCGATGCCTTGAGCCGTCTTCCACTGCCAGGTACACCTATCCGTGCAGCTCCAGAGGAGATGTTGGAGTACAAGTTGGCCCCCAGTTATCCAAATGCATCTGTGGTACCAACACCACGAACAGAGCCAGTTCCACCTGGACCCCTTCGTCAAGAGGAAACCATCGTAACAGAGTCAGATACTCTGAGTACTGCTCAGGAGCAGCAGGTGGCTCTACCACAACCAAGCAGGGACTTGACTGTAAGACGTTCACCAAGGACTCACAAGCCACCAGAGAGATTGATAACGACCTGCTAGATTCGTTCAGTATGGACTATCGTCAAAGGAGTTTCCTTATGGGACCTTTTTAAGAATGTTAAGATATTAATGTAAACTTAAGAGGGGGGGATATCGTAATCTGGGATGTAATGTTTAAGTTATCCACCAGATGGAGCCAAAGATTAAGGGATCATATTCACCAGTGTTTAAGGGTAATGTCCTGGTACACCAGTTAGTATGGTAATGTGGCATTGCATTATGGGTATGACTCAGAGGGGTTCCTCCATCTTGCATCATGCAGTTAGAAATACTGTGTTTTGCTTGCAGCCTGGTAAGAGATGTTTCTCTGCCACACCGTAGAATTAAACAGTTGGGTTTTCTGCCTAAGAACTCGCTTCTCTCAGTTTTGGACCTTACCACTCGGATATCACACACATGAAGGTTGGCATCACCCCACTTCAACACCATAGAGCATCTCTACAATGAACAGTGCATTCCTTGCACTGTCACCACCATTGCTGGACATAAAAGGCGGCCTGAGCCTTCACTCTGCCACTTCCGATTGTGAGCACACATATGGCAATGAATGCAAGCGTTCAGAACTAAATAATGTGTTACGACAAAGTAAAACAACATAAAGTTAACATGAATTATTCGCTAAACACCCAGGTGACTACCCTTGTGACTATTTATGTGGTATCTTTTGTTTCCGAATGCTGCTACGAGGTGTTACCCCTGTGGCTTTAGCAGAGGCGGAGGCAGCTTGCTCAATTCCCTGCTGCACCTGCTTAGTTGCCTTTGGCAGTCGTCCTCTGGCTTTTGGTGCTTGTGAGGGCCCCACCAAAGTCCACTCCTCCTGCAGCTGTGCAGGGGCAGACTCGGCCATCACTGTCCAGGGAGGCAGCTGGGCTCTGACCAAGGGGTTGGCAAGGGGGTGGCAGTTTGAGCACTTGGAGAAGAGCCCCCACTTCAATGTCCCCTCCCACCACCATCACTCTCATGGGCCACCCACACTTCTCTGCACATCAGTGGTGCCAGGAGGACCCATGTCTATACTGACGTTCCTCATACAAAGGACGTCCATGAACCTCTGGTTTCTCTCCTCAATAGATGCCCATCTATCCTCCATAGATGACCATCTATTTAGAAGTGTTACCATGTTCTCCTGAGACTAGCGATTTATATCCTCCATGGAGGTTGCCATCCTATCCATGGCGGTACCTACAGTTGTCAGTGCGTGCGCCATGATAGTGCTCATATTTGAGAAGGACTCCTCCATTCTCTGCACACTCACAGTCACTGCGGTTGCAAACCCTGCCAGAGTCTCCTGCACTTGTTCCAGAAGCTCCAGGATCGCCCTCTTCCTGGATGGCCCCTGAGGCTCAGCTTCTGCCTGCAGCTGAGCAGAGCTAGGAGACTCCTGCGCCCTCTGACAAGGAATCTCCACTGCTGACAATGTCTCCACCAGCTGATCTTGCTGACTTGTGACACACCAGGTGACAACGCTACTCTATCTCACATTCGACCCACCGAGGTATCTGCGCTGGTGCTGTGTGTGCTCATTTCTGGTGACGCTGCTCCCTCAGAGGCTGAAGGCTTCTCTGAGAAGTTCTCCTGGTCTTCCTCATGGACAATGGTGGGGGCTCCTGATGGCCCTGTGGGAGATTAAAGACATCAGTTAGACATATGATTTGTCGATTGCAGACACATCCCATTATGCACATGATAAGCATTCGATTTCTCTTGACATCAGACCCCATATGAGTCACTCATGAATGCCAACTAAGATGTATGGAAAATAGTTTGGTCACTAAGTTGTTCTAATGAGCCCCTCTCTCCATTCCCCACTTCCGGCTGGTCAAACACTCCCGTGAGTTCCAAAGCTGCCTACTCTGCATGGGTCAGAATTGCTATTCATGGCAGTCCTCCTCCTGTTCTCTCCCTCTCCCTCTTATTGTGGGGCTCTCTTTTCCTGCAATGAGGGAAAGAAGAGAAGTTTGAGTGAGAGTGATGGAATGAGTGTAAAGAATGGATAGGGTAGATGATTAGAGGGAGACTATGATGGAGTGGGGTGCCAATACCAAGTTGCCTCCTTTTGTGTTGTTAGTTGGTGTTATTACATTAGGATGAGGATGAGTGTGAGGGCTGCATAGTAAGATGGGGATGTGATACTATAGAGGGATGGGTGAAGGTGCAAGGGATGTTGGGGGTGAGTAAGTTAGGCAATGCAGAGTGATGGGGATGTGATGACAGGTACAGCAGCATAAAGGTAAGTGTGGCTTTATACTCACTTTTCCTGATCATAGAAGATCATTTAAACTTTTTCGGCACTGCACCCAGGTCTGAACAACGATGAACCTGGCCGTCACCTCCTCAGTAATATGCAGACACGCTGTCTTTGTCTGCTGGGGCGGTCTCTTCCTTCTATCAGTAGGGAAGAGAACCTCCCTACATCCTCTGACTCCCTCCACAAGAACATGGAGGGAGTCATCGTTGAACCTGGGAGCAGCCTTTTGTCTCTCTCCACTCATGTTTAAGTAAATGACAGAGCTGCAGCACTGAAGCCTCTGAAATGGCAAGTGAGAGCAAATGGGGACATGGCCCTATTAAATATATCGGCAGCAGATGCGTCATCAGATGATGTTTCCAGACCCGCACCTTGTAATTGGCCTGGGTAACGCGCAGGGCGGGCCTAACAAGGTTAATGAAGGCAAAATCTTTTTTCATAGACGCAGCTACACAGAAGCGGTGTCGGATCCCGGCAACGCACCGTCCCGCTCGTGAACATGCACAAGTAGGGGAAATCGTGGTCTTTGTGTCTGTCTTCACAGAAGAAGACACAAAAAACTTCCTGGAAATAGTGGAGAACCAAGGATCGAGCGAGAATGAGGAACCGAAATAAATTAATATTAGTAAAAAAATAGTACTGGAGAAATTAATGGGAATGAAAGCCAATAAATCTGCTGGACCTGATGGTCTACATCCTAGGTTTTGAAAGAGGTGGCTATAGAGATAGTGGATGCATTGGTTGTCATTTTCCAAAATTCTATAGATTCTAGAACGGATCCCGCAGATTGGAAGGTAGCAAATGTAACCCCACTATTTAAGAAAGGAGGTGAGAGAGCAAAACGAGGAACTACAGAACAGTTAGCCTGATATCAGTAGTAGGGGAAAATGCTAGAATCTATTATTAAGGGTGTGGTGGCAGGGCACTTAGAAAAAAATAATAGGATTGGGCAGAGTCAACACAGATTTATAAAAGGGAAATCGTGTTTGACGGAATAGTGCAGGAAACTGGAGTTGAGGTTAGAAGATCAGCCATGAACTTATTGAGGGGCCGAATGGCCTACTCCTGCTCCTATTTCTCATGTTCTTATGTCCTAAGTAGCAGTCCTTCAAAGGACCACTGCAGACTGCTCAAAGAAAGGTGAGAAAAGAAGTTTTAAGAGCATTTTCTGCTGGGCCAGCGAGTACATGCATGCTCACACTGGCCCCAGCCCTGGGATTGCCATCCTTCCCTTTTTATCTTACCTGCTTCGGATGAGCTCCACGATACAGCTGCCGGGTTTCCTACCCCTTCCGATTGTGGTGAGCTACTCCACAACTGCGAGCATTTCACCAATTGAATGCTAACGAGGCCTCCAAACGCTTCCATTGGGTGGGTGGTGTGCCCGCTCCACCCACCTCCTGCCCGATGGAAGTAGTTTTGAAAATCAACGCCATAGTAATGTTTGGGAACCTGAACGGTACCAGTTGGTGGCAGAAGATGTTGCAGGGGGATATTTAAGCTCTCCCCGCTGACAGAAACCAGAGGGGGGCAGTTAAAATGGAGTGGGAAACTGCTGGTCGCAACCTTCTCGGTCCTGTCAACAGTAATTCTAAATCGCAGGCACTAGAGTCACCTGTCGAAGAAGCCAGTGGGGTCCTTGTTTAAATATTGCAGCTCAGGTCTCGATAATATAATCAAGACCTGACTGTAATACTAACCCCAGACCTGAGCGGGGAAGCTCTTGTGGCTTCCCAGTCAGGTCAAACCTGCAGGAAGCAGGAGCCAGGCCAGAAGATGCCCAGCAAGGTAGGTTGATTTCAATTTTTTGTAGTTTCCTAGCTGGCCAGAAGGAACTTCTCTGCCCAGGCTTCAGCCCCCTTCCTCAACAATGATTGCCTCAAGATCCCCCACCCCCACCCACCCCTTATCACCTGCCTTAGTGCTAGGGGGACCGCTCCACCGGGTCCCTGGTAGTGTTCTCCAGCCGCCCGATATTTAAACAACCGAGCAGTCGCTTAACGCCGACTACTTGGCAGTTTTGGTCGGGAAGTCAGCCAGTGGCATCTTAATGAGGCCCGGCCATTAAAACCAATTGAGCCTCCCCGCTGCCAGTCCCAGGCAAGCCACCGCTCACGAGGCTGCGTTCCTGCCCAGGGAGTTAAAATCAACCTCGCAAACTCAGGCAGTATTAAAAGACAAACAATAAAAATGTAAAAATCCATCTATATAAACGAGTCGATCTGTCTGTCCTTCTGTCTGTCCTTCTGTCTGTCCTCGGGTGTGCGTCTGTCCGGCTATGCGCTCGAAAGTTACAGAGCGTACCTACGCGTGCGTTACGTCGAAAGAAAGCTCACCGTTCCAAAATGATGGTAAGCGTATTTACGTTTCGGCCGGACAAAAATTGCGCCCGCGGTATCCGAAAAACCTTCAACATTCCGCTCATTAGCATCTCATTATCTGCTCATTAGCGACAGAGTGACCTCGAGGTCGACCAATCGTACGCCGGGTTGTTGGCACGTGCGGCCGGGCCCTCCTACGGTCAAGTGACGGGACGATTGACCAATCCTACGCTTTGGTCACCTGACGGTCGACCAATCGGTGCGTGTGTGGGCGGGCCTTATCGTTCTGAACTGAGGTGAGTCGCCGCCATCTTGATTCCAAACTTTTCCTTTCTTTTTCCCGCTTTCTGCGTCTTTAAAAAAAACGTTGCTTTTAAAACACATATTGTTTTTAAAAAAAGTTAATTACTTTCTAAATCTTTTATCTAATCTCATTAATTTTCCTACCTTTCCCCGTTTTTCCAGGTAGGCCTCGAAGGCTCGGCCTCTCCTCCGCACCCACGCCCGAGCTAGGCACCTCCGGCCCCAGTCAACAAGCGGCCCCCGATCGCCGCCATCTTTGTGAAGGCTGGAGGGGCGGGCCTCAGCCCGAGCGCCGCTACCGCCGCCCCATCTTAGTAAAGGCTGGTGCGGCTGTGGCGGCACGGAGCTCCGCGGAGCAGGTGCGCGGCAGCGTCTAACTCGCCCCCCCCCCAATCTGTCTCTCTCTCTCTCTCTTCCCCGCGCCTCCTGAATGCGCGGGGGAAGAGGCCCGGCGCACGCCGCATTCGGAGACTTCAACTCCGTGACAGGTAAGGAGGGTCTATGTTCACGTTGGGCGGCGGGCTGGGTTCCTCGGGTGCTGATCCCTGGCGGTGTGGGGCCGGAGCCCGGCTCTTACCTTGCCCCGGAGAGCGGGCGGACGGCGGGGCCTGGAGTAAGCAAATCGGGCACCATGGCAGAAGAAAAACTGAGAGCGACAGAGGGGAACAGACGTCAGAGAGACAGAGAAATAGGGAGGGAGGAGAGGGAGAGGGGCAGGGAGTGGAGAGGGGCAAGGAGGGACGAGGGAAGAGAGAGAGGGTGGGGGAGGGAAGAGAGAGAGGGTGGGGGAGGGGAGAGAGAGAGGGTGGGGGGTAGGGGAGAGAGAGAGAGGGTGGGGGAGGGGAAGAGAGCGAGGGTGGGGGGGAGGGGGAGAGAGCGAGGGTGGGGGGAGGGGAGAGAGCGAGGGTGGGGGGAGGGGAGAGAGCGAGGGTGGGGGAGGGGGAGAGAGAGAGGGTGGGGGGGAGAGGAAGAGAGAGAGGGTGGGGGAGGGGAGAGAGAGAGGGTGGGGGGGAGGGGAGAGAGAGAGGGGTGGGGGGAGGGGAGAGAGAGGGTGGGGGAGGGGAGAGAGAGGGTGGGGGAGGGGAGAGAGAGGGTGGGGGAGGGCGAGAGAGAGGGTGGGGGAGGGGAGAGAGGGTGGGGGGAGGGGAGAGAGAGGGTGGGGAGGGGAGAGAGAGGGTGGGGGGAGGGGAGAGAGAGGGTGGGGGGAGGGGGAGAGAGAGGGTGGGGGAGGGGAGAGAGAGAGGGTGGGGGGAGGGGAGAGAGAGAGGGTGGGGGGAGGGGGACGAGAGATGAGGGCGGGGGGAGGGACGGAGAGAGAGAGGGGTGGCGGGGGGTGGGGGGTGGAGGGGAGGGGAGGGGGAGGGGGGAGGGAGGGAGGGAGAGAGAGTAAGCAGGGAGACAGGAGGGAGAGAGAGAGAGGGTGAGGGAGGGAGAGCGTGAGAGAGGGGGAGGGAGAGTAAAGCAGGGAGAGACGGGGGAGGGAGGGAGAGGGTGAGGGAGGGAAAGAGTGAGGGGGTGGGACAGGGAGGGAAAGAGTGAGGG